>NC_056744.1:1401653207-1401715707 GCF_019279795.1 Protopterus annectens
ATATATATATATATACACATATCTATATATATCTATATATATATATATATATATATATATATATATATATATATATATATATATATATGTTCTTTCGTGGCAGCAGTACTCCAGGTCGTATATATATGTTATTCCATGGGTTATGCAACATACATATTACTCATAATGTGCTTTGCCATGGGAAATGGTATGTCTCAGTTATTTTCCTGCCCCCCCTTCTCACTTACATCCATGGGGTGATCCCATTAGAATGGGTCCGTCCAACCACGGCACACCTAGGCCCATAATGTCTTACCCATCATTCCCTCCACCCCCTCCCACCTCCACATCAATCATCCTTCCTACAGGTGCCATCTGAATCTCACCACACCGCTACACATTGCCCACTATCCACTTCTCGGGACCCATCATGTAAGTTGTCTCACCCTATGGATCTTTGGGTTCCCTCACATTCAGTCTGCGAACATACATATCATTCTTTGCTTACCTGTAAGGCATGGTATCTTACCCCGAGGACTCTTTTAGCAGAATGTTTGGGGTTGTCCTGCTAGGGATGAACATGCATTTGTTTAAGATTAGACTTTGCGGGTTGACACTGTTTCTCCCACTGGTAGTGTCCTGCCAGTAGTCTGGGTAGCAGTGCTGTGCAATGCTTAGCAGTGCTTCATATTCGATTTGCATGATATTTGCCTTTTGACATTGATGTCTTCTTCATTACATCTTATATGTTTGTCTTGTATCCTTGATTCATGTGTACGTACACTTTATGGTGTCCTGGGAACTTCAACACTTTCTTGCAATAACACCTGACATCTGGCCTTACTGCAGTACTCCAGTTCACATATTTATGTTATGTAGCTGGTTATACCACTTCACACTGTACATAGATTCAGTTCACATGTTTGGTTTGATTTTCCTGTGGTGAGAATTAGTTTGCTGATACCTCATGCATATCTATTGCTATGATGGCTTAGTGGTTAACTACTGTGACTATAGTGTGCAAGGTCCTGAGTTTGAGCCTTGCAGACGCAGTTTATTTTGTTGCTTAGGCAGAACATGGGCCATTGGATCCAGAGTGATTAAGGCATTTTAAAGCAGTTGTAGGCGGGTTTACGTGATGGTAAGCACTACTAACCTCCGGTTACAGTTTCTTACACTCAGTTAGCTTCTGCTTTGCTTAATCTGTGTAGGCAATGCTTACCCCAACACAAATGCACTTAGACATGCTTACTACTGCTTATTTGTGCATAAACCTGCTTACTAGTGCCTTATTCATTATGACACTGACACTTCACATGTGCATTTCATGCAGTACTCCAGTTCACATTTAAATGTTAATATGTAGGTTATACAGCAAAAGGATGTAGAAATATGTTCATATACAGATTTTACATGGAAAATGATATGCGCTGCAGTAGGACTCGAACCAGAAATGCTTGTTCGTTGGTGGATGCTCTAACCACTACACTATTGCTGTGCTGCTTCATTTGCAAATATATTCCTTGTTATCCTCTTCAGCCTTTTCAGCTGCTTTAACCATAGCTAAGCGATGGGCAAACCCACGCACTTATGGTTAGCTGTACTCTGTGTTTTGAAAAAATAAATACAAGGGTTTCTTTGTTTTATTTCAATGTACTGTTGCTGTTGAACACATGGAGACTGTTGGTGGGGATATGCGAACATCTATGAGAGGTCTCACTCATTTATTTACTCTTTCTTCTGTTCTGCTTTGCAGGGGCATGTTTATTCTGAGAGCTCTGCTCTCAGACCCTCCCCCTGCACTCATCCACGCTTACTGTAGTATATGGAGCTCAGGCAGCGCTCCTTCATTAATATGCATGGCGTGCTGCCGTCTTCCTCTTAAACTGCCGCGTACGTGCAGGACTAGTTTAATCCTGCACAACAGATTAGTAAATCCAGGGGTGTGTGTAATCATTAAACAGCTTAGGAAACTTTTGTAAAAGATGCATAGGTAGAGAAGTGGAAATATTTATGAAAGTATATTTCTGATACAATAAAGGGGAATGAAATCAGGAGGTTTATTTCATATTCATCTTCCACAAATGAAACTGCTAATTTCTAAGTACAATATGCACGGAAAAAACGTCACTTTCATTTTATTTGTTTAACACTGCTGTCAAACAAAGTTCTATTTAACTCCCAGATGAGCAAAATATGCAGTCAATTAATATGATGAATATCTGAGAAAAAATGCAGTCTTTAAGAACATTTTCCTGTTTGTGCTTTATGGCAGCATATTGCATAATAATACTTTTTTTTCAAAAAGAACAATTTTTAAATACTGTCCAAATTTTTTGAATGTGCAATTTTCATATCTGAATTTCTACAAGTATTTTCGCCTTTAGTCTCCTGTTTCTCTTAATCAGTTAATGATATTCTGGAAATTACTACAACTGCTCAAACATGCCACACATGTTCACATGATTAAGGAGTGACTGACAAAGGTAACAGAACTTTCAGGTGCTACAGAGTTGTAAGTAGAATTATAACACATAAGAAATTGGTTACATGTTTATAATTGGTCTTTTATATGACTACATATAAAAGAAGGCTAGTAGAATTTTAGCTTAGAAAAAAGTCTCTGCAAAGCATCAGTGTTTTATATCTTGAATGTCAAGGCCATGCAATACTGGTACCTGCTTTGGAAACTCAAAGATGAAATATTAACTGCTGTTATGATGGAGGTGTAATACACTGAGGACTTCTGTAATGATTTGCCAGCCTTGGTCTGGAAGAACAAAAGCCATAATGCAAAGCTCCATGCATTGTTTCTCTCTCAGATTAATCTGCATTTCATCCTACTTTTCTGCATCTCAACAACAAATGGAAAGAGAAATATAAATGTTTCCAGTGATTCAAACCTGACAACAGTCCAATATGTATACTGAATGAAATTTGGCAGTCACACTGGAAATGAGTTTTCTGAGATTATGTTATGTCTGTGGGTGATGGTTGTAGTTGGCAGGTGGGGTGAGTGCAGATACTTTGCAAGGACCATGGTTCTAGTCTCAGTAATCTGGTATCATGACGTCTGTAAGTTCATAAGATGTTGTTTTGATCTATAGTCAATTAACTGTTTTACTGACTTATGTTTGTTAACAGCAAATTACTGGATGACAAAGAAGTGCTCTGTTCTCAAGGGCAGTCCAGGCTGTTATCAGTACTAAATATCTGAATATACCAACAGTCAGTTAACAACATATATTGAGCAGAACAGAGAAAAATGGTTCTCCTGTTTAAGAGTGAAATTGTAAGCCATCCTAAAGTCTTATAGACCAATAACCTGCCTTCTGACAATGTACAAACTGTATATTGCAATTGATGCATACAGACTTTATAGTAATTTAGAGAAAGATCAATATTGACAGTAGAACAAAGGGGTAACAAGAAAATCACAAAGAACAAAGCATTGTTGATTGCTAAATTTAGCCATAGGGAATTGAAAAATAGGAAGAAACTAAGTATGGGATGGATAGATTACAAAAATCATTTGACAGTATGTGTGGATAAGGGAGCACTTACAAATGTATAATACACATTCTACATTTATCTATAACACAACAGTGTTCATGAAACAGTGGCAAACCACTTTGTAACTAAGGCAAGAAAGAGAGCAAATTATTATTCCAGGTATAACATTTCAAAGGGGAATATTCCTGGGTGATTCTTTCTCACTGATGTTTTTTTTACATAACCCATTAAGCTGGTTACTTCACAGATTAGGCCAAAGTTAAAAATTGGCCCCCAGAAATAAACATTGTTTAAAGACTTCACATCTACTTTTTGTGGATGACATAAAACTTTATAGTTCATCAGATGAGGAGTTGAAAGCACAACTGCAAGTGGTTAAAACTTTCTCAGATGATATAAGAATATCATTTGGTCTTGACAAATATGAAAAAGCAATGTTTAAAGCAGGAAACTGCAGCAACATGAACATATCAATCTTGGGTATGAATGTGATATAAAGGAACATGAGCAGGAATGGAAAAATATCTAGTAATTGATGAAGGATCAGCAGTAAAACATGAACAAATGTAAATAAAACTCAGTAAGGAACACTTTAGAAGACTAAATTAATAATGAAATCTGCCTTAACATGTAAGAATTTAGTCCAAGCTATAATCTAATTTGCTCTTCCTGTTCTAACTTACAATTTTGCAGTGAGTGACTGACTAACCCCAAAAGGTATGGATCAGTTGGTCAGGAACATCAGAAAAATGCGTCATGCTTATCAAATGATATATAAAAAAATTAGTGTATACCAAAATTATATATTCCTCAGTCTAAAGCAGGCATGGATTTCCTTGAAACTGATTTAATGTATAGATCTGCAGTCATGGGACTACGTATATATTTGCTGATCATAACAGATTCAAGCATAATGAAAATTTTAAAATTTTGAGGAGAAGCTTCTGCTTAGTTTAGCAGAGGAATATTGTTGTCAAGTGAGAACTGAAATAAAACCAGACATAGACAAAAATCATGCAGCAACTGAAGGTATCAAAAAAAAGAAAGAAAGAAAGAAATTAAATAGAAGGATCAGATGAGAAGGAAAGAAACATGGAAAATACATAAATATTGTGGCAAGTATAGGAATATCCTGGAACAACCTCACATCAATCAGGATTTGATACAGCAATGGTTAAAGAGAAGTGAACTGAAACCAAAAGATGAAAGATTAATAATAGAGGTCTAGGTTAATGGAGCATATAAACATTGGTTTGCAAAGTCCATTGAGCATGTGGGAGAAATAGACAGGTTCTGTACAAAAAAAAAAAAAAAACAAGAAAAGAAAAGAAAAAAAAACTGGAAACACATATCTTGTTGCTGGGTGTGATACATTCATGGAAGAGAGCCCGTATACAGAAAGGCATAGTAATGTGACAAGACTATTGCACAGGGGATTGTGCATAGACTGGAATATTGAAGTAGTTGAGAAGCATTAGAAATATGATCCACATTGCATTATAGAAGCTTGTTTATAATAAAATGTTAAATTAAGTAAACATGTATCATCCTTATATTTGCACTGAAAAATTGTGATTGGAAATTACCTGGCTACATCTGATGCACTGCTGATTTATAATGGCATCGATTGTCATTTGAGAAAACAGACACACTCATTTTTTATACTGAATGGTGACAACAGATTCCTTGACCTGTATGTTTACTTTATTAACTGAAATAAAAGTACTTTGCAAGATATTATTTACTCGGACAAGACCAACAAACTTGAATTTATCGTTTATTTGGAGGTTATGAATATATCTTTATCACTTTCATGGTCTGATCCTGAAACAGACTGCAACAGCATGTGGTTAGGTTGATGAATGAAAACTCACATTTTGCTTATAAAAAAGAGATTTGCTAGGTTAGAAAAAAAGAAAGAAATGCAATCCAGTATCCTACTAGATATTTACATCATTTTGGGGGTGAAGAAGGATACATTTTTCAGTGTCTGAGGTGGATGATGAATTGAGTTAACTCATTATCTGCTAAAGTATATTGGGTTGCCAGTTTTGCCATTTGCCCTGCCTCCTCATAACATACAATCTGGAGTTCATTTTTTATTCCCTTTAATTTAATTTTTTAAATAGCTTCATTAACGTTATGCATTTATCAGTGCTACATTAAGCATACAGCCAGAGAAAAGAATGCAAAACATTTTAAATATTTTAATTTATTTCATGCCTTTCACATCTTTTTTTATAAAAATTATTATTCATTCAAACATAACATAAATTGTTCACATCCTACCTTCTTTTAAATGTCGCACCTTTTCTTCCTGAATATTTTCGGTCAGTATTGTTTCTAAATAGTTCTACATATTTCTAGGTAGTTTGTTCATTTCCTTTCCTACAGCTCTTCCTTCCACTTCTTTTATCTCCTTTATAATGTTCAATACTTCATTTATAGTTAGTTTAGATTGTGATTTCCACTTCAAGTAACTGCGTGCAGCCAATCGCATTAAACTTAGCAAGGCTTTATTATATGTAGGCAATTCAGATCTTATATTTTCAATGTAATAATCAGTTATAGGGCTAAAAACACTTTTGATGACAGACGGTTTAAGTGAGTCCCAAAATGTAAGAATGATTAATCCTGACTTACAGGCAAACATGCTAAAACATGGATGGAGCAGGTTCTGCATGGGAACAACAGAATTTTCTTATGAAGTCCTCTTCACAAAGTACTTCTGACCAGGTCTAGTACGGACTCATCAAATGCAGAGAAGGTGGGGGTAATGAATTTGAGATGTTCAGTAAAAAATCTGTATAACTAATTGGGTATAGCCCTAAAAAGGAACTCTGTGCACAGGTTGTTTCATATGTTTGGAAAGACAGAAGTTCTGTTTCACTTGAACAACTAAGGTCAGTCTGATTGTCTGAGACTAGATCTAGAATGGGAAGGTGTAACTTTGGTCAACTGGTTTATTTAATAACATTGGTAATATACAAGATAAATAACATTACAAAATGAATGAAAGTCATTCAGTGTCTTTGTGAATGTCTGACAGGTTATTGCATATGTGTAAGAGGAGACTCTTTTACCTATACGTGGTGATTTTTTTCATCAGGTTTTAATTATCCTTTTAACTGCTTCTCCATCCTTAAGTGGACAGTGCCTGTAGTTCTTTAAAAGACAGCTAGCACTGTGAGTGTCTACAAGCTCATGGCTGGTTACATACTTTGGAAATCACTGCAAAGATGTGTCCTTGCATCAACATTTGACAAATATGACATTAGGTGCAGGAGACAATTTTGCTATATCGGGTGCAATTTAGTACATTAGTAAGTCTTTTAAATTCTGTTGTGTTATCACTACCATTTTATCTATTTGTCAATGCATTTGTGCAGTTTGCTGAGTGAGTAGCAATAGGACATTAGACAGCTCATCACTTGTTTATTTGGAGGTTATGAACATTTTGCTTGTATATATCTTTATCACTTTCCTGGTCTGATCCTGAAACAGACTGCAACAGCATGTGATTAGGTTGATGAATGAAAACTCACATTTTGCTTATAAAAAAGAGATTTGCTAGGTTAGAAAAAAAGAAATAAATGCAATCCAGTATCCTACTAGATATTTACATCATTTTGGGGGTGAAGAAGGATACATTTTTCAGTTTATGTAAGTGCTCACACTTCTCAGAAAGGTGTGCGATCATGCGATCATTGTAGTCTATATGTAGCTTGAGGAAATGCATCCTCACTCAGAATGTCTATACATTTTGGTAAAGCCAGTATAACTTTGTTCTTTAGTCTTAAAAATAACATGAATAGTGTTGCCTGTATTGCATACAATTTCTAGAGCACTGCCTTTGATACAGCAGAACTGCCTATATAAAAAGAGGGAAATGCTTGATGTACTTTAAGAAGTGGGATGAACTACCTGAAGACACCATTGCCTTAATAAATGATCTGAGAAGTATATTGAGAAACCCATAAAATGCATGTTGCATTCAACAGCTATTAGCAGGCTTGCTGGCCTTTGTAAACTTGAAACTATACACTAGTAGTAAATTGTCATTGTTTTCATAATTAGTATTTTTCCATTCATACAACATTATTGTTTTAAAGTTAACAGTATGTAAAGTAAATGTTGGTTACACATTTCTCACAATTACATTTTAAGTTTCTTTTTTTTTTTTATTTTTTTTACTTTATTTAGACCACCCTTCTATTTGGCTGGTAACTGTATAATGGAGTAGCATATAGTTACTTCATTTAGCAAGCACCCATGTTCTTCATACCCTTTACTTGCAAAGTACTTTAAATATCTTTTAGGACTGTTAAGTTATTTCATGGTATGGAAACACTGCCTTCTAAAACCATAACGCTAAAAGAAAGAAAGACGCTGCTACCCATAAGTTCACTAAAAATGTGTACAAGCATCTAGTAGATGGTAAAAAGTTATTTTTTGGACCAAGAACTTCCTCTGGCAGTAATAGCATTCCATAAAGAAATGGTTTGTGAATGATTATTAGAAGATCAAGAATTTTTTTAAGGAGATTATATGTTAGAGAATAACTTAGCTGTCCAGTGTTAATAATGTGCAATGTATTTGATTGTATTTTTCATAATCTGTACTACTCCAACTATTCATTAATTGCATTATAAGTGTCTTGATGAAATAATATACAGAAGTCGCACATAATCAAATAATTTTGATTTGTCCTGTTGTCTATAGTGATGTGTTTCTATTGACACAGAGAAATTATAGATATGAAAAATTTTAAACAGCGTTCTCTGAAAAATATGCTAGAACTAGGTTTGTTTTGCTTTTGTACTATGTATTTTTTGTTTGCAAATAACATGGAACCCCTTGTTTAATGTATTACAACATTAAGAAATGTCGGTACTTAGACGGAATGAAATAGAATTTAATATTCATATACAAAAAATGGCATAATGAGAAAGACTAGTTAGTCAGTACTATAAGTAAAAGAGTCCACAGTGCTGTTGCTTTTGATGTAATGGATACTGAGAGAAATAACATTGCTGCTATTAGCCAAACATTAACAAATGTAATAAATAAAGTACAATTTAATTCAAGTTAATTAATTAATCAATCAACTAATTATGTCAGTAGAAAATCTGTTTACAGCAAAGCGAGCAATATAGATAGAAGTTACCATTTAGATGCCTTCTTAAATAATGTGTCTATTAGTAACTCAATAGAAAAAAGGCAGCAGCATATTTTTAGTGGATCTTATGAACATTAGACACAAATGATTGCATTAAGTTAAAATAGGTTGAATATCTGAACAACGAAGCCCACATTATATGTAACAAAATGTTATTATTTATATAATATTTGTTGACAGGAAAAGTCCAACTGGGCACATGTCCTTTTACAGCAGAGGGCCGGGGGGAAATCCCCAAATAGAATAAAGATCGTTACAAATAAGAAATTATACAGTACATAAGCTCATACAGTAGTGATACATACAAGGATAACAAGATACAAATAGAGATATTCAGGGATAGACAGAACAGTTTACTATACAAGAGAAGGATGGTGGAAGTAGTTATTTTTCTTTGTTTAGAAAGGTATGATTAACAAAGAGAGAAGTAAACAGAGTAGAATGTAGTAAAGTTCAGAAAGAAAGAGAAGAAGGATGAGGCACAGAGGAATAGACAGGGGATCTAGAGAGTGTAGGAAGGGAAAATAGATGGGAAAGAGAGACTCCTATCAGGTTGAGTAAGTAAAGATCAACAGTGAGGTTTAGTGGTGTAGTAAATGAAGGCCTATAAAGATGGCAGAAAGGGGGAAAGGAATCAGTCTGGTATAAGGCAGGAGCAGATCCAAGAATTAGATAGGTGAGATCTTAGGGGAAATTTGAATTGTAGGTAATTTGGTGTGGTAAGTATGTTTTTGAGGATTGAATTCCATGTTCTGGCAATGTGGTTGGAGTAAAGAGAATCATCAGAAACATTATTAGCTTTTGTGACTTGTAAGAGGAATTTGTCAGAAGATCTAAGTAGTCTTTTATTAGATTGGGGTTGAAGTAGGTTGTGGAGTGCAGCACACCTGTCTGGGAGGTAAAGTATGCTGTGGGCCAGTGAATTTGGGTGTATATGAGGTAATTGGGAGCTCATGCCAGTTTAGTTGCATAGGTCAGTACAGTGTTGGGATCTATAAGGAGAGTTGGTGACGAATTTGGTAATTTTGTTGTAGCAAGCATATATTTTTGCTAGGTCTGTTTTGTACAGGTTAGAGAGAATGAATAAGGCATAAAGAAGACTAGATATTAGGTGTGTTCTGGCAATTGATTGTCTTGTGGAGTCAGTGAGGAGGGTTTGACTCAGTAGAGAAAGCCTAATTTAATGTGAACTTTTTATAGACAGGGTAATGTGCTTGTCAAATCTCATCATGTTATTGATTGTAACACCAAGAAGCTTAATGTGAGTAATGGGTTCTATTTTTGTGTTACTAGAAGAATGTATCATGAAGGGGAACAGTCGGTCTGAGAGTTTGTTGTGAGGAAAAGTTATAAATTTAGTTTTATTGGGACTAAGGATTAATGGAACATCAGAGAGCCAGGATTATACCTCTGTAAAGTAATCTGGGGTACATTTATGAGTTTAGAAACAGAAGGAGCTGTGCATATGAATGTGGAGTTGTCAGTGTATTATTTGGTAGTGGCCTAGTGGGGGGCAGTGTGAAGCTTGTTGGTGAAGAAGGAAAATAGGAGAGGACCCAGAATGGGTCCTTGTGAGACACCTAATAGGATAGGTAGTAGAGAAGAGAGTTTGTGTTACCATTTTAGAAACCTGCTGATGGTCAGACAAGTAATTGTGGAAACATGTAAAGGCAGAGTGGCTTAGTTTAAGGGATGAAAGTTCATTGAGGAGTTTAAGATAGGAGCCGGTATCAAAAGCTTTGGACATGTCAAGGACAATAGAGGAGACTATGATGGTCATTGTTTCTGAAATGGTTGGTAGAGTTTGTGAAGTGTAACAGAGTTGTAGTGGTACTATGCTTGGGTCTAAATGTGTTGAGAATTAGTTAGAAGGTTTTTGGAAATTAAAAGTTGGGAATGGACACATTTCTCTAGAATTTTGAATAGTGGAGATAAGATGGCAACAAGGCTGTGATTGGAGAAGTCAGTAGAGGTACCGTCTTTATGTAATGGAGTGATGTAGGCAATTTTCCAAATTTTGGGAATGCACTGTTCTGTTATGGAGCAATTTATTAAGGTACAGATGGGTAAGAGAATGAGTCAGCAGCTAGCTTGAGATATTCAGAAGGGAGATTGTCAGCAGAGAGGCCTAAGTTTATTGAGTAATTTTTTGGTGCTGTTTTACACTTTTGATGGAAAAGGAGTGGGGAGTATTGTCATGATCTGTGGGAATGGTTAGAGGAGTACTGATGTTGGTTTGGGTTAGGTTAGTATAGTGTTAAATTTTGTGGCTAAACTGTCTGAAGAATTTGTATGGTTAGGTGTTGGAGTTTTGGGTTGACCTGGTTTTAACAGCTCATTAACAGAAGCCCAGAATTGTTTGGGATTCTTTTGGTATTTTTGTTGAATAGTAATGTAGTAGGATTTTTTTTATCATTTTTTGACGAGTTTCTTGGCTTTGTTTATTAGATGACAGTAGAACTCTAGGGAGGTTTGGGTTTTGTTGGACTGGTATTGAACCCAGGCTTTGTCTCTGGTTTTCAGTAATAGTTTAGTTTTGTTGTCAGCCAGGGAGCATAGTTTGTATTGATTCTAATAGTTCTAGGAGGTGCTAAATATTTAAGATGTCTAGAAATGTGTTACTGAAGTATGATACAGCAGCGTCCAGTGGAAGTGATAATAGTGGGGACCAGTCACATTGTTGTTCTAATATAGATAAGAATGTTTGGGGTGAGAAGTGTTTTTGTTGCGTGTCTGTCTGAATGTAGTGTTTTTGCTGATGTGTTGGCATTGTGTAACCAGGTGGGTGGGTAGGTTGTCGCTGATACTGTCTGGGAGGCAACCTGAGTGGGAGGTGTGTGATAGTTTATTGATTAATACCCAGTCTAGTATTGAATGCCTATTAGTTGTTTTGTCTACTCTAGTTGGTGATTGTATAAGCTGGGAAAATCCAAACAGGTGTATGAAACTTGATGGTTTTTCAGTCAGCCGAACAAATAATCCAGTCTGTGTTAAAGTCACCCATAACTATGGTTTCTTAAGAGAATGTTAGGGATGACCAGTGGAGGAAGTCCTCAATTATGGCAGGATTGTTTCCAGGTGGGATGTAGATAGCTATTATAATTATAGATTTTTTGGAGTTTATTACAAGTTTGGTAAATAGTGTTTCTGCGTTACTAAATTTTGGAGGGTTAAGTTCAAGGAGTTGAAGATTGACAGTATTTTTATAGGTGACAGCTATGCCTCTGACCCATTTGTTTGGTCCATCCATTCTGTGGATGCTGTAGCCTTGGGTTAGTATTTCACTATCCCTTATGTTGGGCTTTAGCTAAGTTTCAGTCAGAACTGCTAGAGTGAGAGAGTTGCATGAAATTCATGTATTTTATTTTATAGACTCCTGAGCTTCATGTTTAGAAGAAAGAGGCTTGGTTTATTGGAGGATGTGAGTGATATTAATGTTAGTATTTGTATGGGGAAGTGTGTTTGGTTCCAGTGGATTATGCTTGGTACTTGGGTTAGGGTGGATGTCTCTGCTAAGTTTGAGGTTAGTGTTTAAATGAATAATGGGGTTAGGATGTTTGAGGGTAAGTTTGGTATATTTATGAAGAAGCTGAAGTGAGGTATGTTCACAAATGCATCTGTATATGCAAAGTTCTAGACTGGCAATGGTGAAGAGGCTAAGTATTATAACATAGTGTGTGAGTTTGGTATGGTGTGGTGAAGGGATTGAAAGTGTAGGGGGGTGGTGTTGATAGGACATTAGTGTAGAGGTTAAGAAAAGAAGAGATAGTAAAATTGTGTTGTAGAGCAGCATGATGGGTTGGGGAGAAGACAATCGAAGGATGCTAGAGGATCAGGATAGTTGGAGAGAAGGAGTCTTGGTTGGACAAAAGTGAAGTATCAAGTAGTGGGAAAAGATTTAGAAGGAGGTAAAGAGAGTATAGCTGGAGGTAGATAGGCTGGAAAGAGAGAGTGAGAGGTGAACGGGAGGAGTAGAGGGAGGAGAGAGTGGCGGTAACAAAGTATTTATTAAACAAACATGCTTAAGGGCTTGAAAATGTATTCCTAGAATAAACAGAAGTCAGATTAAAGTCAATTTCCTGCAGGGATATTGCATTAAAGATATCATGGAATATCTACATAAACTACCTATCTTCACTACTGCTTTAGTTTAGTAATTTTTATGACAGGTATTACTACCATATGGGAATCATCTCTGAAGTAAATGAAAGTCATAACCTCTGCTTTACTGGTACTGGTTAAAGAATAAGGGATCCAGATTGTTTATGGTGGCATTTCTATCCTAGTCCTTCTCTATCCCACACTAATATCAAGATAATACTCCCTACTCACTCAACATCTGTCCCACAGTAATATCAAGCTAAAATTCCCTACTCAGTCAACATCTCTGTCCTACAGTAATATCAAGCTAATACTCCCTACTCATTCAACATCTCTGCCCCACACTAATATCAAGCTAATATTCTCGGCTCACTCAAGATCTCTATCCCACAGTAATATCAAGTGGGTCTGCCTCCTTGATAGTTATGTAAAGTGTAAAACTATGAAACAAAGTCAGGAACGGGAACCGAATAAGGCACTTCAAACGTAAAGAAATAGCGTAAAAAAAAGCCTTTTCATTGCCGCTTTCGTCCGAAGACTTCATCAGAATACAAACCAATAAAAAATGCTGACATTATGTACTCTACTACAAAAAGTAATAAAACAATTAATCAATCAACCAGTCATATTTGATTTAAAACATTTGAAATCAAGTACAATGAATACGTCATCAATTAAATAGTGAAGACAAACTCATTAAATCCTTATCAATACTTAATCGGGAACATTTTAAAAAACATTTGATATTGATGGCCTCATTCAAGCCGGGGGGTCTGTCTGCCTTTAACCTAACTTGCCATAGTGTTTCCCTTTGTTCAACATAATTTTTATAGTCTCCCCCTCTTAGGTCAGATTTAACAACCTCCACTACTGAAAATAAAAACTTCTTAAAATTTATACAAGTAAGAGAATGCTTGAATAAGGCACTATTAGTATCATGTGTCTTAATATTGTATATATGTTCACGAATACGAACATTGAGACTTCGGGTGGTCATACCAACGTAAAAAGCGGAGCAGGTACTACACATGGCAATGTAAACAACTCCTTTAGTGCAACAATTAACATATTCAGGAACAGTGAAGTTCCGATCAATACTATCTATAACAACAACAGGACCCTTAGCTATGTATCTGCACATATTACAATTATTGCAGATAAACATACCCTTGCCTAGAATTCTGTTACTGTTAGATGTAAATCTATCAACTTCAAGGGCTTTTTTGATGTTATAAACGTTCCTAAACACAAAACTTGGTTTATTACCTAAAACCTTGAAAATGTCAGAATTTCCTTCTATTATTTTCCAATTATTTTGTAAAATTCTTTTAATATTATTCCCATCCATACTCATTTCCAAGGAACAAACTAAATTATCACAATTCATATGCTTAACAAGTTTGTTACTAGACAAAAAATGGAAACCAGAATCTGATGTATCTAACAAGGCTGAATAATGTGATACCCGTTTACTTAACACTTCACCAATAATGTCGTCCAATAATGGTGATGGATACCCCCTTTGAAGAAACAATTTCCTAATAAATGCTAGTTCCACCATAAGATCTTTTTCATCTGACGTCATCCTACAGGCTCTTATAAACTGGCCTTTGGGGATATTGTGTATCATACTCCTGGGATGGGCACTAGAATAGTGTACATAGCTATTAGTGAATGTCTCCTTTCGATGTATTTTGCTCTTAAATTTGTTAACATTAGAATCCCACCAAACACAAACATCCAAAAAATTAATACATAAACCTACACATCCTAATGTAAATTTTAAGAAACAATCCATCTTATTAATTTCCAAAAGGAATTGATCAACTGTAGTTCGATTTCCTTCAATAATAAAAATTAAATCGTCTACAAACCTTTGATAGAATAAAATATGAAATTTGTATTTCAAAAGACTCAAAAATGTAACTTCCCACCAAATCATAACAATGTTGGTGTAAGAGGGTGCAGCTGGGGATCCCATAGCTACACCTCTCTTTTGCCGATAATATTTATCTTGAAATATAAAATAATTATTTTGTAGTATAATCTCAATGAACCTACAAATAGTAGCTACTTGTCCAACAGTATGCTGTCTGTTGTGATGTAATATACTACGAACAGCCTCAACGCCCTCATCGTGGGGAATACATGTAAACAAAGAGATCACATCTACAGTAAAAATAAAATGTTTGTTAGGATCAAAGGTGTTACCAGCAGCAAAAACATTCAAATTAGCTAGAAAATGCCAAGAATCTTGTAAAAAAGATTCTTGTTGGGAGACTACTGGACCTAAGGTAGCATCCAAGATTAAGGAAATTCCCTCAGTAACAGAATTTGGAGCTGACACTATTGGCCTAAAAGGAGGCTCAGAAATATTTTTGTGTGTTTTCGGAATCCCAAATAAGGTCCCGATTCTTGGGTTTTCAATAACACAAAATTCATACACCTCCAAATCTATCTCATTGGACATTAGTGCCTCGTATAGAAAAGAATGAATCAACCTTTGTTTTCTCTTAATATCGTAAAGAGTAATAACCTCATATTCTTCCCCGTTTTCCAATAATTGTAACATTCTTGAACAATAAGTGTCCTGCTTCATAATGACTATATTGCCACCTTTGTCACTCCTCATAAACCTAACAGTCTTATTTTTCTGACATAACTCTTTAAATGCTTTCCTCTCATTATAACTTAAATTATGTTCTACTTTACCCTTGTTCTTAAAAATTCCCTCTATCTCCCTAATACATGCCTCTTCAAATACTTTTATAGTATTTATAAGTGGTGGGTTGTAACTTGACGGTTTTTTAAGTAATTTCTTTTCACCAGGAATATCATTCAAGATATAATTCAGGTTCATTTTCCTGGTGAACCTTTTAATATCTACAACAGTTCTACACAAGTCAGCCTTCCTAGTGGGAACAAAATTCAGACCTAAACGTAATAATTTCAATTCACAAGATGTAAACACATAATCCGTTAAATTAATAATGTCCAAATTGTCATTTGACAAAGTTAGTTCTCGTCCCCTGAGGAGTTGGAACTTAGAAATGTCTGACTTCTCGTGAAGACTGTTTTCTTTGATGTCGAGCACTTCTTTCCTAAAAAAACGTTGTCATTATTTGAAACAGGCAAAATGCCTTTATCAGTTCTCGACATATCAACGTTCTCATTCACTTTGTAGGTTTATGTATTAATTTTTTGGATGTTTGTGTTTGGTGGGATTCTAATGTTAACAAATTTAAGAGCAAAATACATCGAAAGGAGACATTCACTAATAGCTATGTACACTATTCTAGTGCCCATCCCAGGAGTATGATACGCAATATCCCCAAAGGCCAGTTTATAAGAGCCTGTAGGATGACGTCAGATGAAAAAGATCTTATGGTGGAACTAGCATTTATTAGGAAATTGTTTCTTCAAAGGGGGTATCCATCACCATTATTGGACGACATTATTGGTGAAGTGTTAAGTAAACGGGTATCACATTATTCAGCCTTGTTAGATACATCAGATTCTGGTTTCCATTTTTTGTCTAGTAACAAACTTGTTAAGCATATGAAGTGTGATAATTTAGTTTGTTCCTTGGAAATGAGTATGGATGGGAATAATATTAAAAGAATTTTACAAAATAATTGGAAAATAATAGAAGGAAATTCTGACATTTTCAAGGTTTTAGGTAATAAACCAAGTTTTGTGTTTAGGAACATTTACAACATCAAAAAAGCCCTTGAAGTTGATAGATTTACATCTAACAGTAACAGAATTCTAGGCAAGGGTATGTTTATCTGCAATAATTGTAATATGTGCAGATACATAGCTAAGGG
This sequence comes from Protopterus annectens, assembly GCF_019279795.1. Lineage (NCBI taxonomy): Eukaryota > Metazoa > Chordata > Ceratodontiformes > Protopteridae > Protopterus > Protopterus annectens. The sequence goes on from NC_056744.1 coordinate 1,401,669,807, forward strand.
TCCTGTTGTTGTTATAGATAGTATTGATCGGACCTTCACTGTTCCTGAATATGTTAATTGTTGCACTAAAGGAGTTGTTTACATTGCCATGTGTAGTACCTGCTCCGCTTTTTACGTTGGTATGACCACCCGAAGTCTCAGTGTTCGTATTCGTGAACATATATACAATATTAAGACACATGATACTAATAGTGCCTTATTCAAACATTCTCTTACTTGTATAAATTTTAAGAAGTTTTTATTTTCAGTAGTGCAGGTTGTTAAATCTGACCTAAGAGGGGGAGACTATAAAAATTATGTTGAACAAAGGGAAACACTATGGCAAGTTAGGTTAAAGGCAGACAGACTCCCCGGCTTGAATGAGGCCATCAATATCAAATGTTTTTTAAAATGTTCCCGATTAAGTATTGATAAGGATTTAATGAGTTTGTCTTCACTATTTAATTGATGACGTATTCATTGTACTTGATTTCAAATGTTTTAAATCAAATATGACTGGTTGATTGATTAATTGTTTTATTACTTTTTGTAGTAGAGTACATAATGTCAGCATTTTTTATTGGTTTGTATTCTGATGAAGTCTTCGGACGAAAGCGGCAATTAAAAGGCTTTTTTTTACGCTATTTCTTTACGTTTGAAGTGCCTTATTCGGTTCCCGTTCCTGACTTTGTTTCATAGTTTGGACTTTTTGTGGCATTTTTTTGTGGTTTGTTTAAAGTGTAAAACTGTTACTGTTTTGAAAAAAAATGTTTGAGAAATAATGACAATAATAACTTTGTTTTATGGGATGTGTATCATTTTCCACACAGTTGAAATACATTTATTTCAATATGACCAGCTAAATTAATCAAACACTTTGAGTGACATTTGATACATAATTAAGATGTTAACATAATTTAAATAATAACTTGACAAAACTCTTGTTGGATAATATTAGAAGTCTAATGTCCAATGAAATCAGATAAGTTAATCCTTATTTATTAATATGTATAGATATTGTAGTACTCGCTATGATTTGATTTAGTTCAGGTAACCCACTAGATCTGTTGCCTGCTATACACATTATCATATTTTCAAGAAAATAAAATAGGTAGGGGAGTATCTTATCTTGTTATGAAGCCCATGTATTCATCCTTGATAATCACAAGTAAAGACTCTGATGTAGTAACACTAAGATAAACTTTGAATTAAGTTATTACTACAACAGGACTTTATTGCAGTCCTATGCTTACACATATAAGGAAAGCGAACAGTGTTTATGTGAATTGGAATCATTGTACACCTTTCAGGAGAAATAATGAAATCCTCCTTAAAGATGATAGAAAGGGTAATCTAGCCTTTTGAAAAGCAGTTTCAAGGGATGGATGCATCTATTGTAGACTCAGAAGATTTATTTCAGCAAAATCTTTTTGAGTCAGAGATTACAATACAAGAGTTTGTTGTTAGAAACCCCTAGTCAGGAGGGTTGCGGTATGATATATTGGTAGACATGGCCAGTGAAAGTGCGCTGGAAAATGGTAAGGGCGTGACATGGGGAGAGATGACGGAAAGGACACAGAAGGAAGAAATACAGCAGAGTGAAGGTATGAATGCTGAAAATATACGCAGAAACGGTCAAAGAAGGGATGCATGGTAAGACAGAAGAAAAATAATTAAGTTTAAAGAAAAAGCGACTGTTAAAGTTCAGATAGAAAAGAAGGAAGATAAAGAAATGGACAGATATGAGGTGTGGGACAAAGTAATTAAAATGCTCAGGGCTAAACCAAATGAGCTAAGAGGATTTATACATATTAATAAAGAGACTTTTTGTGATGTTATTTTTGAGATTAGGCAGGTAATGGAAACATTTATAGAGGAATACGAAAAAAAGAAAAATTGTTTACTATGGAACTTATATGCACTCAAGTCCTCTTTTAGGGAAACTAACAAATAAATTAATATTCAATTTAGAACTGAAGCTGAAAAAGAAACTTACAAGAAAGCATTTATTATATCTATGTAATGATGTACTAAATTTATCGAAAATGTATGGTAATAGAGGTTTATGGACTGGGGCATGGAAATGTAATGGGATATTAAAACTGGAACCAACTATTATTAATGTTGAAGGAGATAGAGGCTTGGTTAGATATTGGGGACAGTCTAAAACATGAAATGTGGAAAAATGGATTATTTAATTAACAATTATGAAAAAATATATTTTACATGTGGGGGTATAGGACATGAGGCAAACAATTGTGAACCAAAATATTATAAATATAAAAAACTGGGACATTTGGGGGGAGTGTGAAGAAAGAGAAAATAAAATAGTTTTGGACATAACAGAGAAAGTAGTTGAAGAAGGTAAAAAGGGTAAGGTTAAAGAAAAGGAATTAAAAGCAGAACAAAATGGAAAAAACTTGTATTACTGATAGCAGATAAGGCAAAAAGAGAAAGTGGAGGAAGATTTAAATATAGAAAATATAGAAAATATTGAAGAAGAGTCAGATTTTAATTAAAATGAAGATGGTGAATGGAATATAATTAAACAAAAAAGAAATTCAGTTGGTAAAAGAGTGAGAGAAAGGGAAAGGAAGAATATAGAATACTTCAAAAAAAAAGAAAGGGAGAGGATGAATGCAGATGATTTAAAGCAGAGTTATGTGTAAAGTGTTGGCATTAAATATTAATAGTTTTAAGAAGTTGGAAAGAAGGACAGGAATTATGGAGTGGTTTAAAAAGATAGACAGTGATATTATTATACTAGAAGATATTACATTTTTGTAAAGATATCAAACCGAAGTGTGGTGGAGAAAAAATGTGATATGGAATTTTGGGAAAGAGACCTGCTCAGGTATGTTTGGATTATATAAGGAAACAATTAAAGTGTTAAAATTGATAACAAAAACCTGAGATGAATCAATTGTCTCATTTCAATTTTTGCTAGTAAAGCCATTTGCCCTTATTTCTGCCTGCAGATCTTGGTATTTTATGACCTTGTGTCTCTCTGTAAGACACTATAGTTACCTATGGGTTCCACAGCACTGACTTCAGACTGACAATAGTAGACTGTAATTGGTACATCTAGTCCCAGTAATCCATTTGTTCAGATCTTCCAACAAGTTAAGTGGATACTCCGGTGCTTAATAAGGTTGCACAGCTTGACAGCTTCTTGGTTGAAAATTTGATCCTCAGATACAATCTACTTAATGTAATAAGCTGCCCCTTGACCCAGTTCCTTTTTTGTCAAAGGGGATGTTGGTTGTCATTTGTAATGTCAATTGTAATGAACACAACTTTAGGTGAAAACACAATATTAGCAAGTGTCTGGAGAAAGTGCCAAGAATCCTTGAGGAGGTGAATTTTCCCCTCAGGAACCGATTTTAGTTTAAAGTTCTCAAATTTCTGGAGCTTCTTTCTTAGAACCCGTAGAAGCTACAACTGGTCACAGGGGGGGGGGGGGGGTCAATCACTGATTTCTGGATTTTGGGAATTCTAAAGATCCCAGGAATCCTAGGATTTTTGACATTCAGGAATTCCTTTATCCTTGTGGCATGTCATAAGTGGTGAACAAATCTTACAATGTGAAATCAATGCCTTGGGAAGCAATGATTATCTTATTCTGAGACACTCCAGCAAAGAAGTCCCTATTATTTAAAAACTGGAACATTTTACAGGAACACATGTGATCATCCATAAATATGACCTCCCCACTAAAATCTTTTCCTGAAGGGAAAATTTACCTCCTCAAGGAGTCTTGGCACTTTCTCCAGATTCTTACTAATGCTGTGTTTTCACATGAAAGTTTGTTCATTACAATTGACATTAGCAATTTGTTTCCTGTCATCACAAATGATCTATGGGCCACTCTGAGATTTGTCTTGTGCACCATTGTATGGAAATGCTCCTTACAAACAACTTTGTTTATTATGCGGGGGAATTTTTCAAGCAGCACAGAGGTATTGCAGTGGGGGCACCTTTGGCCCTGGCTTTTGTCAATATAATTCTTTGGTACTGGGAAACTACAGTTTTCTTTTAATTATCCCTCTTTTCAAAGGCTAATATATACTTAAGGTACTTAGATGACATATTTATTATCTGGAAGAGCACCATTGAGAAGCTAGAATATTTTGTTGACTTTTTAAACTATTCTACTGGTTTTCTAAAGGTTATGTTTCAGTGCAGTGATGTGTCTATTACTTTTTTGGACATTACTGCCTAGAAAAACCTGTCATGCGGCAAATACGAATCCAACAAATATAGAAACAACATTTTCTCCTATTCCTATTTGCACTTTGACAGCCAAAAGTCTTCAGCAAAAAAGGAACTTGGTCAAGGGGCAGTTTATTAGATTAAGTATATTGCTATCTGAGGATTATATTTTCAACTAAGAGGTTGTTAAGCTGTACAACCTTTTTCAGGACCGAGGTTATCCATTTAACTTGTTGGAAGGTCTGATCAAATGGATTACTGGGACTAGATACACCAATTACATTTCACTATTGTATCCATCAAATGGTTTGACTAACAAAAATGGAAATGAGATGACTGAAAATAATCTGCACAGCCATGTTAAGTTTATTAGAATAGTCTTTCCCTAGACCTTTGATTATTAACTTGATACTTCTAGATGTTCCTTACAGAGAAGTGAAAACTATTTTTGGGAGCTTAGTGAGAATGTCAAGCTGATTTACTGTAAACAGCATTTTATTATGCTAATATTCCAGGTTGGATAATCTTTCCTCATATTATGTGTATAATTCTAGGTTCTGTAAATTTAGTACCAATTTGCAAATTACAGACTGAAGTACACAAGAGTGATAATTCTTTCTTTAATGCATTTTCAATTAATGTTGCTCTATCTTGCTAAGTTAATTAACAGTCCATAAAAATATGGAATACTACTCTGAGGCATACTGGATGTCTATATTTATAGATTTCAAAATATTTTCAGACTGTATTATTGCACTATACTCTATCTCCTTATCTGACATGCCTTTTGAGTCCAATCAGATGCTATCTTATTGTTACTTTTCTCATCTGATGAAAATGTTGGGGACCTTTGGGAATTCAATCTGATTATTTGTGTATACTTTTCTAATCACTGATTTCCTTTTTTTATGATATTTCAGACTATAGCAATTGAACAGGTAGATACAACATTCCCTGCAGTTGTTTTTCACCTTTAGTTTAATAGCAGAATAAATTTTAATTGAAGCAACAGCATTGTGAATATTGTCTTACTACCCATACAAAAAGCCAACTCACTTCTCCATCCACTAATAACTGTTATGTAAAGCCATATGAGTTATTTTCTTGAAATAGCATCCCAGGGTATTCAGAAAGAATCCTACCATCTAAGTTAAGGACTGTGGTGAAAGGTCCCTGCTCCCATGATAATTTTTTGCTATTCAGAGATAAATTAGTCACAACGTGGAAAGACATAATTCTCAACTAATTTGCATGTCTCCGAATCACTAACTATTAAGGGTGCAGAGCAGAGCTTCAACTGGTAGTTAACAGTAGCAGTGGCCAGATTGCGTTAGTACACACACACACACACACACACACACACACACACACACACACACACACACACACACACACACACACACACACACACACACACCATAACTGTCCCCAAGTTATCAGAACATATGCACACTCAGACACCCAAACTCTATACTTGTCCCTGTGTTGTTAGAACATCTCTAATATTTCTTTTTTCTTGCCCCTGTACAACATGGATGATTTCAGATAGTCATTGATGCTAGGCATTAGAATTTCACACTTCATATCATTCAGTAAATCCATAGTACTTTAAAAAACTGCTAGACTTCCTTATCAGTTAGTGCAGTGGGTTTGTGCCGTACAGCTCAACTGTATAGATTTTTGCCTGATATTTTTGCCTGTTACTCATAAAATTGTGGTTTTGGGAAAATTGTTGCCAAATGTTTGAGGACTGAAGTCAGAAAGTAATGACAGGCATGTGAGATTCAGACTGCAGACCCTGCAGAAAGATCTTGCTAATGCAAAACCTATTATTCTATCAACGTTCTAAGTTTGTAAGAGGAATATTTAAAAATTCTCCCTATTTTGCACCCTTGTCCCCCCATTATTTATGGCTTTGTATAAATTTCTCCCTCTAAGAGGGTGAGAGCTATGGTTGGTGCTGAGGTTTAATGTGGCAAAGATACAGGGTTCAAATCATTTTATACTCTTTGTAGTTGCCTTTTTTAGTAGTTCTTATTATTTATTTATTTATTTATTTTATTATGGTGACACAGAGAACTAATAACTTCTATGGGAGATGAAAAGGGTACAGTCTAGAAGTTCCTTTTAGTTGATTTAAAGCATACTACTTAATAGTATCCCTGTTCTCTGGTGGTTACTTGCAACATGTTTTATTTTATTTTTTTCACTACATGCCTCAAAGGCAACGCTATACAGACTATTTGTGGTGTCTAGTGCTTCCACATAATCATTATGGTAAGTGCCATTTCAGCATGAGTGTTTTCCTCATCCCATTATTTGTAAGTGCCATTGAGACACGAGAAGGTATCTCTAGTATTTAGCATTCTCCTTAACCCCTGTTTGTAGGGTCATCCCTGGTGTCTAGTAGTCCCCCATCCCATGTCTGTATGGTTATCCCCAGTGTGTAGTTTCCCCCTGATCTTCTACAGCATTATCCCTGCTGTCCAGTGGTCAATCCATCCCATGTCTGTAGTGTTATTCCTAGTAGTTAGTGGCCCCTGACCCAGTATTGCAGGCTTTGCTTGCCAGTCTAGGGGCAATTAGAAATATGACTCCAACCACCTACCCCCCAAAACATGCACAAATTCTTTCTACACACATGCGCCCATGCACACACACACACACACACACACACACACACACACACACACACACACACACACACACACACACACACACACAGGCTGTCTTTCCCACTTGATGGCATCCACACACACATACACTCACCTACTCACTCATAGACATATGTGCGCATACCTCACCTAACCCGTCACTAACACCCCTATTGCTACCCTCCAGACAAACACACACACCTGTAGCCCACACATATACACATCCACCCACACCTTCATATTATCTGATTATTAGACTGCCTAGAAGTTACCTCCATATCAGTGGATGAACATAATTTTGCCTGATGATTGGCCTATAGCAGGCATCCTATTTTATGTATCCAAGTGATTCTTTGAATTGCTCAAATGCTTAAATGCCTTTCTGCAGGTTGTTCTGGTGGAGAACACATGACTAATTACTATATACCTATCATCGACTTGTCTCATTAGCATTTGGATGGCACAGTGCTATAGCGGTTGCATTGTCACCTCACATCAAGAGGTTCTTTCATTCGATTCTTAGCTGGGGCACCTTCCATGTGGAGTCTGCATGCCCTCCCTGCATTCCTGTGGATTTCCACCTGGTGCTCCAGTTTCCTCCCATGTTACAAAGACATGTGTCTGGAATGTTTCTCCCCGGGCCTCTGCTGAAAATTGGCTTCATTCCAAGTTGGACTTTCCCGGTATACAAATGTTAAACAAATAAATAAATTCATCATGGCTGCAGAAGCATGTCTTTGTGTTGCAGTATCATTGCAGTGCTGTTTCTTGATCAGAAATGGTTCCTGTGAGATGTATACTTCATGTACAGCTCTTTGTAACCTTTCTTAATTGAGCTTACTGTCTCTGTAGAAGTAGACAAGGAAGATCCCAATGCAGTCACATACTGGTCAGACATCACACTACAAGTTGGTTACTTTAAGATTATACTAGTAAGAGCTGTGTAAATGTGCTGAGTGAAATAGCATGCCAACATAACTTTTCACACCAATAATAACCCGCCAATTCACATTTTATCCTTTTTTCACTTAAACTACCACATATCAATAGAACTGCCAGTACTCCAAGCTTCCCTTTTTGTACATGCATATATACATGTGTGTGTGTGTGTGTGTGTGTGTGATTGTGTGTGTGTGTGTGTGTGTGTGTGTGTGTGTGTGTGTGTGTGTGTGTGTGTGTGTGTGTGTGTGTGTGTGTGTGTGTGTGTGTGTGTGTGTGTGTGTGTGTGTGTGTGTGTGTGTGTGTGTGTGTGTGTGTGTGTGTGTGTTTGAGAGCATTTTGTATTCCTTCTGTGATTTTTTTCTATGACCTGCATTCTTTCAGGCCAGGATAGGCATATTATAAAGACTTAAGTGAGTTTCTGAAAATGAAAAATGAATGAATAAAAGCAGGAATGCACTGATTGTGTATATTATTGTATTTTTATTTATTCCTTATTGCATTACTGAGATATTTAATCTGTCCTGGATGCATACTGAAAAAAACGAGTACAATTTGTTAAGTCCTGCAGCTTTTTTCATATACACATGGCTGCACTTAAGTATACACTGAACTTTCAGTCTTTAAAATTGACATTTAATATTAAGCAATACATGTTAGTAACTGAACTAGGGATAATGCAATGTGAAAGTACAAAACAACAGTTTCTGTAATAGTGTTTTTGTTCTATAAACAATATAAAACTCTTTCACTGAATTTCACCATGCAGTACTGTAACCTATTACTAAGAACTGCCTATTAATAAAATTAATGAAATTCTATTTTTTTCTGGATTGTCTTCCTCAGGAGGCATTTCTCAAGTATAAGTTAAACAAGTGCCTCTAAGATGCACTCCTTGTATCTGGCATGTGTTTTGGCTATTTGCCTGCACTAGTTTTTTGCTGATGTACATATAAGAACTTATTTTACATTTGCCAGATATTCATGTTTTGACACAAGTGTAGGTGTTTTCTAATTTATTCCTTTTGTTTTTAAATGTTTTTCCAAGAAGAAAAGACATTTGTTTCAGTACTGAAGTTCTAAATGTTACCTTCAGGTTTAAAATTAGATTCCAACATGCTGTTTGAACATAATCAACTATCAGGTATGTGCTCAATTGTATTTGTCCACCTACTGTAAATACTGTGTATTTCTGTTTCTGTCTTTGGCATGAGATATGGTTAAATAGTGTCCATTTATGGTAGTCTACCTATCAAGTTAATAATGTGTAAGAATCCACAAACGTAACTAAACTGTTTAGCCAAGCATCAATGTACATCTTAATGCATAAATTTAAAAGGACATCCAGATTCACGTAAATAAGGCAGACTAACCCTTCTTCTATTCCCTTATATATACCAGAAACACATTGATATGTGCTCACTAACAAACCAAATATGGATTACTGATAATATATTCAATTTAACATCAGATGCTAAACATGTTGTCACCTGAGATTTCCTACTAAAGAAGACTTCTAGAATAGGACATATGCAGTTTTTAAAGTTATTTTTTTCTGTACTGGGTGAGTGGCAGTGTATTATTGTCAACTAAATAAAAGGAGAGTGATTATTGATTGTTATTTTACATTATAGTAGTAATTTCTAGTTCATTAGAGCAAAATTCTTATATATTTGTTCTTCTTACATGTAATCCACCATTTGCTACTTTAAATGATTTGGATTTGTAAGATCATACAATAAGGAGATTAAACTATCAAACAGTAGTATTTTTGCGAACTTCTTGTAGAACAAAAACATAGGTTTTCTGTCAAAAATAACTGAAAGCAGTTCAAACAAGGTAAAAGTAAAAATGCAGAATGATATTTCTATTTTCACTGTGGAATATTGCATTTTTATATATTTTTTTCACTGTGGAATATATTATCTATAATGTGCACGGACTTAAACTGCTACCCTTCTAAGATGACTTCTAAAAACCATTGCTTTGATTCAACCATTCTTACCTATAAATATGACTTCAGATAAAAGGAGTTGTTCCATTTGATCCCACTTTGAAATAAGTCTCGAGTTTAAGCCATTACTTACACATCTAAAGTGTGTGTGTGTGTGTGTGTGTGTGTGTGTGTGTGTGTGTGTGTGTGTGTGTGTATGGTGATTCTGTGTGTGTGTATGGTTAAACATGAATATACTCTACAGAATCCCTTTATACAAAACCACTCATTAGTTAGATCATAAAAATAATAGTTTAGAAGTAAGTTTCTTGAGACAGCTCTCACCCCCCTGCATAGTTGCATGTGGTATTCATAATATGAGTCTACAGCTTTACGAATCTTTATTTGTGCATTTGAATCATTTTTTCAGCTTCCATATGAATTAGCATCATGTACTATAATGATTTTTTATATGTTGTGGTATGTCTTGATCTGATCTGTGTTTTCATACCACAAGGAGATTTCTATACCTGATTTACTATAGATGATTAATGCCATCAAATCTGATTACCTATATTAACAATCATTAGGTGCCCTTGTTAAATCTGGCACATTAGTAAAAAAAAAAAAATACAGCATGAATGAATCTTCTGCTGATGGGCATTTTTTTTCCACAAGCAATAGATTTTCTTTTCATAATGTGCATCTCTAAATCTTTATACCCAGTTCTGATTTTGAGTACAGTTTCAGTTCCTTAATCCTTCTTCTCTTTCACCTGTTCTCATTAGGGGTCGCCAGCGGATCACCTGTTTCAATTTCTTCCTGTCCTCTGCATCTTGCTCTGTCACACCAACCACCTGCATGTCCTCTCTCACCACAGCCATAAACCTAATCTTAGGCCTTCCTCTTTCCTCTTACCTGGCAGCTCCATCCTTAGCATCATTTTCCCAATATACACAGCATCCCTCCTCAGCACATGTCAAACCAATGCAATTTGGCCACTCTGGCTTTGTCTCCAAATTCTCCAACCTGAGCTGACCCTCTAATATACTGATTCCTAATCCTGTCCATCCTCGTCACACCCAGTGCAAATCTTAACATCTTTAACTCTGCCACGTCCAGCTCTGACTCTTGCCTTTTCGTCAATGCCACTGTCTCCAACCCATATAACATAGCTGATCTCACTACCCTCTTGCAGACCTTCCCTCTCACTCTTACTGGTACCCGTCTGTCAGAAATCACTCCTGACAGTCTTCTCAACCCACTCCATCCTGCCTGCACTCTCTTCTTTTCCTCTCTTCTACACTCAACATTACTCTGAGCTGTTGATCCCAAGTACTTAAACTCATCTACCTTCACCACTTCTATTCCCTGCATCCTCACCATTCCTCTATCCTCCCTCTCATTCACACACATATATTCTGTCTTAGTCCTGCTGACCTTCATTCCTCTCCTCTCTAGAGCATATTTCCACGTCTCCAAGGTCTCTTCAACTTGGTCCCTACATTCACTACAGATCACAATGTCATCTGCAACCATCATAGTGCACGGTTCATAGTCTCATACCGAACATAGTTTCAGTTCCTTAATGACCTTCTTATATATCTGAATACCATATCGGATAGAACAACACATGCTTGTTATATTCATTATTTGTAATGTCCTGTTATTATCCTATTAAACATTTAAGTTCCTGTCATAATGACACTTGTTATATCCACATATATAAAAAAGTAAATAGATGCTCTTAATATTTATCAGAATATGGCTGTCCCAGGCAAGTTATATGCACTTGCTGTTCATACTGTCATACATTCATAGGAGATTACTAGGCTAACAGTTTAAGACCGCTTACAAGTCTAGCCAACATAACCTGATTTTACCCAATTTATAGCCCCTAGGGTAAGAGAATGGCATGGCTTTGTGCCTGTGCATTGAGTATCTTACAGATTACCCCTGTCCATAAGGAACATAGGCACTACCCAGGTGTGAAGTTACAATTGCCCATCCATTGATCCAAAATGCATTTGAAGCGGGCCAAGGAAAGCCTCTGCTTAATGTGAATAGGAAGCCTGTTCCAAAGAAGGGGCGATCTGAGAGACACGTATCTGTCTCTCCAGCATATTTTGCTTGAGTTGCTGAGTAAGTTTAGATCCATGCTGTTTGACTTGCAGATATGTAGCAGCTCCATCAGGGTTAGATTTGTGAATGCCTTATAGGTACTAAATAGTTGGTAGGAAACAGAATAAAGGGATAGAGCTTTTAGTCTATCCACATATTTCATGTTTTTACACACTGTGTTTTCTTTGTGAGGAACCGCTGAGGTCACTCCAGCTGCTGTGAGTATTTAGCCAAGTACATGCCAGATGGTGCACTGTCCTCAGTTATGGTCTAATGAGGACTGAGTACAGCTGGACTATAATTTCACGGGATGTGGCTTCCATACCTGTACTTATATTTAGCCAAGTACATGCCAGATGGTGCACTGCACTCAGGTATGGTCTAATGAGGGCTGAGTACAGCTGGACTATAATTTCACGGGATGTGGCTGCCATACCTGTACTTATATTTAGCCAAGTACATGCAAGATGGTGCACTGTACTCAGTTATGGTCTAATGAGGGCTGAGTACAGCTGGACTATAATTTCACTGGATGTGGCTGCCATACCTGTACTTATATTTAGCCAAGTACATGCCAGATGGTGCATGTACTCAGATATGTTCAAATGAGGGATGAGTACAGCTGGACTATAATTTCACGGGATATGGCTGCCATACCTGTACTTATATTTAGCCAAGTACATGCCAGATGGTGCACTGTCCTCATTTATGGTCTAATGAGGGCTGAGTACAGCTGGACTATAATTTCATGGGATATGGCTGACATACCTGTACTTATAAGTTGTGCCACATAAAAAGATTTGCACTGTGGACACATGGCAGTCAAAGTTCAGGCTACTATCTATCTGTGTACCTTTGTCTCTCACTTCAGAGTCTAATCTAAGGGGTGTGCTAATGATGTTGTAATTTGCAGAGGTATTTGACTTCCCAAAGGCTATGATAATGCATTTTCTGTATTTAGTTTTAGGCCATAGTTCTGCAACCAATCATTTGTGTGATCTAGATCCTCCAAAAGGGTATCTACTTCATTGGGGGAATCAATGATTGCCCAAGACTTGCAGTCTTCAGCAAACTTTGTCATCCAGAGGCCTTCCACATTTGCCTTGACTTCATAGAAGTATATTCTGAACAGGAGTGGTCCTAGTACTGAGCCTTGTGGTGCACCACTAGTAACTGGCCTCTTGCTGGATCTGGAATCACCCAGTTTAACCATGTGTCCTTTGAGCCAACTGGCTATGCTTCTGGTGACATACAGATTTATGCCCAGTTTTGTATGTTTATTTATGATATCTGAGGGGGGAATATGATCAAATGCCTTGGCCAGGTTGAAGTAAGCAATGTGTACTGTTTTAACCTTATCCATGCCCTTAGCGAATTTCTCAAAGAAATCTACCAGATTCAGCAAGCATGTTCTTCCCTTGACAAAGCTGAATTGGGTCAGGTCCAGTGTTTAGCAGTCTACTATGTCAATATTTATCGGGTCCATGATAATTCTTTCCATAGCTTTATATATAAGATTAGTCAAACATATGGTTCGTTAATTTCCCGGTTCAGTAGATGGTCCCTTTTTATGTTGCTGTCCTCCACTCTATTAGGACAAAGCCAGTCAAGACAGTGGTTAAACAGAGAGCCTAATGTGTCTGATAAGTCCTGATTTAAGCTAAGAGGTAACACGGTATAATGTCATGCCCCATTAAAGCTGCAATTTTAGCTTTAGAGAGAAAAATGGCAACTTGTTCTTTAGTGATAATTGGCAGTGGAGTGGTGGAGGGTATTTCTTGGGGGAGAACTGGAGGGGATGGGATTGTGGACTTTTTGCTGAATTTGTCAGCTAGCAGATTTGCTACATCTTCCAACTGAGTATAGGTGATCCCATTGTTACCACATTGTTGCTTGTTGCCCTTAAGATTGTGGACATAACTGAAAAATGACTCGTGGTTATCTTCAGCTTTGGAGGCTATTTTTACCTCAACGTCTGCTTTCAGAGACTTGACTAGTTCCCTGATTTACTTGTTTAGACTGAGGGACTTACTGCTCTGTCATGCACAGTCCCTCTTACTTCTCAACAGGATTGTTTTCCTTTTGTTATACATCCTATTACAAATTCAAGAAATCTTTGGTCCTGCATGTTAGTGGTCGTGTATGACTCCCATTTAATGGAAGGGTAGTTAAAACCACCCATGAGTATGTATGGTATTGGGCTGGATGGAGAGTGATTCTGATATGATTTATGGGTTTCCTAGTTCATAGTAGGGGAACTGTAGCTAGCAGGAATATGGTAATGATTTTTTCTCATGGTTAGTTGGACATGGAGTAGCTCAAGCATGTCATATTGTTTGACCAGCCTTAATATGTGCTTATCTTTTATGTAGATAGATACACCTCTACCTTTTGCTCTTTCATGTTCATGAGGTGGTCAGAATGTATGAAATGCATTATAGCCATGTACTATTGGAGTGCTTTCCATGGCTTTGAACCATCTCCAAGGATGAAGCCACAATACCAGCAGAAAATGATTGACTTTAACAATCAATAACTTAATAAGTGCACAGATGTCAGCATTCTTCAGGGTGAGGAGAGATTCCAGGGAGTGCAGTTTCTTGCTATGGCTCCTTACATTAAGCAGTAACACATTTAGCTTGTCCTGAGTAGCTTTTGTTATGTTGGAAGGTTTGAATGTTTGGCAATGCCTAAAAAAGCCACTATAAGGGTAGACAATGAACCGATAAACCTATGAACAATCCCCGGGATTCATGAAGCTTACACCAGGTGCAGGCATAGCGTCAGCGATCTAACACTAAATATGGCCGCAAAGCGATTCAGGTACATGCTGTTTCCATTTGCACTACCTGCGTACGCTAGGCCTGCACAGCTCCCGGCACCTGTATGATAATCACCCCATGTGCAGAAGTGTAGCATGCAAATGAAGGTATGTAGCGATTCAGGAAGTGGTGCAGGAGTAGTGTAAGCATGCAGAAATGTAAACCGAAAAAAACGGTTTACATTTTCGCAAACATAAAATCAGAGCCATGACAGCGGACCAAACACATGTATTATACTGTTAATATATGCCAATGGTAAAATATATAGCCACTGGCATAAAAAAATGCACAAAATATAAAAAAGAACATTTAATGTTATGCCCAGACTAACGCAAAGTTAAAGCGCAGGGTATCGGTGTGCAAACGGGATCACAATGAAAATAGAATTATATGGAATAAAACTGCAATGTAACACTTTTCATGATTTCCCCATAATAGTCAATGGCACGCATGCTACGCCACACCGTGGCGCAAGGGTTGCTAAGGGGCTGGAATTAGTAGGCAATGCCATGCAAATGAGAGGAGTAATAGTGAATCACAAATTCCACGCTGGTGTAAGGATGCACCTCACAGTGTAGAGTTACAACACCGAGGTGTGCCCTGGAGATAAAGATGACATCAAGAGAGGGGTGTGCCACCTTTGCTGTAAGCACATTGGTGCATTGCTAATCTGGTTTGCCTGTTGCTAAGCAAAGCTGCAGGATAGGGGTGTGTTGAAGTAGCCATAGCTTTGCTTAGCTGAGAGCACACAAGGTAATTGAATGTGCATGTGAATGTGGATGAAAACCCGCTGTAAACCCGGTAAACGGCTGTGCGCGATGCGCACCAGAGCAGAAACAGGAAGGATATGGGAAAAAATAAGGAAATGCTGCAGCATGGAAATTGGAGTACAAATGAGTAATTAACACCTAGGAACCCACAGTGGGCCATTGACAACAGCTAACAAGGCTGCTAGCAGCTACCTGCAGAACAGGAAAGGGGAAGTGCTGTACTGCAAAGAAAACAGTACTGTCACAACAGAACAAAGCAAAATTGCAGTAGATCAGCTACATAACACATTTCGCAACACATTCCTGGGTAGGGAAAGTACAAAACAAGAAAGCCAGCAGCTGGATGCATGCCTGACAATGGGAGGGGATTCGGGTTGAAAAGTAAATTAAAGGGCAACAGATGAATCATGGCAGGCAAGCATAATTCAATACCAAAGGCCCCACAATTGCAGTACTCGCTGTAACACCCATAATTAAGATACCCTGCAGCTGGAATTGCATATACACACCCAATGACATCAGCAGCATCCATAGCACAATAGTATAAAGTGTGAAAGAACCTCACACTCACATGTGTAGTCCCATACACTCTGCACCATTGGTGTATACATATGGGGAACTTTTAATATGTACATGTTAGGGGCTACCATAGCTTTGATTCACCAGCATGTGTTGGAGACTGAAGGTGGTGTGGATGATGATGCTGACAACCACCTCAGGCACCGGAGGAGGAGAAAAGTGTTCATACCCAGGGTAAGCTACCAGGGGCTAAATAATCTGGAGATAGTAGAGCATTACAGGGTGGGCAGGGACACCATACAGCAACTTGTTGAGCTGTGCCGGCCATGCCTCAGAGCCAGAAATAACAGAGGGAAACCCATTCCAATGGACACGAAGGTATGTGTAAGCTTGCCACTAGCCACAGGTACCTTTCAAAGGCCAACTGGGGATATCCTGGGGATCTCACAGGCATCAGCATCCAGGGTACTCCACCAGTTCCTGGATGCCATGTTACCACATGTCAATGAGTACATATACTTCCCCAGAATGCAGGAGGAGTTGGCCAGCAATATGTGTCTTTTCCACTGTGCGGCAGAATACCTGGAGATACTGGGTGCAATAGACTGCACGCACATACACATCAAGTCACCACCCCATGAGCAGGGTAGATGATACATAAACCGCAAGGGATACCCATCATCTGCCAGGTCGTGTGCAATGACCAGGGCATTATCATGGATGTGTGTGCTGGCAGCCCTGGAAGCTATTACGACTCCCACATCTGTAATCCCCAACAGCTGTATCAAGTATTTGCCAGGGGGGGACATCCCATATGGCCACCTGGTGGGGGATGCTGGCTGTGCACTGGTACCGTGGATGATGACTCCCATCAGAAATGCACACACACCCATGCAAGAACGCCATAATGAGGCACACTCACAAACCAGAATCATGTTTGGGATGCTGAAATCACGGTTCCGTTGCTTGGACATATCTGGTGGAGCCTTGCAGTACTTTTCAGGCACGTGTGCCCACATCTTCATAGTATGTGCCATGCTACACAATATGATCCTGCGGAAACAGCTGCAGCAGGGACAGAATGGTGAAGGCCCTCACAGCCCACCACCATTGCCAGGGGCCCCACAGGCACAGGGGGACTCAGACCATGAACACCCTGAGCCAGCCCCAGTAGACAGATGGAGGCCTGCCCAGTATGCCCATGCCTTGGCAAAGAGGGAACATATATCACACACATTGACAGTGTAGGCACCTACAGACTGACACCCTTCTCCACCTGCACACACAGTAAACATGGATGGCACACACACAAGACCACATGTAAATTGTCATGTATAGGCGGTTTACTGTGTGCATCCTACATAGGCAGCCCTCAACTATTGCACACACAACTGCTATTGGCACAAGGTAAGTCAACACCTGAACAGTAAATTAAGCTATCAGCATGTGCTGATACTGTATTTATAGGTACATAGGTAGGTACTTGGCTAACTGCCCTAGGCCATTCATAAGCCTAGCCAAAATGTGTCAGCTGTCACCACCCCATTGATTAACTATCTGTCCTTCCATGGAGCAGGGCCAATTGTGGGATCCATGGGGTATATCCACTGTTCCCCATCCACTCTGCAAGGTTTCCCTGGAGTGCTAGTGAGGGGCTCTGTACAATGTAATCAGGGATGCAGTTCCAAAGCATTAGGAGTACCTGTGACAGGAATCTATCACTCCAGTATCTTCCAGTTATGGTTGTGGCAAGGTGTAGCTCTTTACAGTGTGTGGCTCACTGTGACATGGATTCCTATAGGTGGAGCATATCCATTAAACCTGACTTGGACATGGCTTTGTTGGCTAGCAAAGATCATCTCTGATTAAACAAGATGCCAGTGAGTAATGCAAGAGTTCATTCAGTCTGGCAGCATAGGACACATGTCTGAGGCCAGTAATCCTCTTGGCGAGGTACGTTCGTGGACCCTCCAGCTGTTGGATGTGTCTTTTGAGGTACATCCCAAATGGGTTATCATACTCGATAATGGGATTGATGAGTGATGAGTAAAGGGGCACAATTATCTCAGTATGTCTAGATGCAAACCCTTAAGTAATCAGATGGCCTACATAGAAGGATGTCCTACCTACTTTAGAGATATGATTGTCAAAGTAGAGATCACTATCTAATGTAGTCCCCACATACCCATTACCTCATCTGTATTAAAGTGGCTGCCACTCATGTGTTAATATGTGGGTGTTTAGTTTTCCCAAAATGGAGTGAACATGCAGTTTGTGGCCTTTAGCTGGAGGACATGACTTTGACACCTTGTGTTGGTCTATGTGAGGCCCCTTGAAGGATGTCTGTGACAGCTGGACTGTCAATTATGGCACCCAGTTTGCAGTAATCACCAAACACAGTCTGCTGTAGTCCACCTGTGTTTGTCTGTACCTCTGGGAAGTATATGGCAAACAGTAGGGGTCCCAGGACTGAGTCCTGCGGGACACCAATTGTGACTGGTAAAGAGTTGGACCTGGAGGCTGCTAGGCTTAACATGCGGGTTCTGTGTGTATGCCTGTTGGCAACCCAACCTGTGATGTATAGGTGTATGTACTAGCTGGTGAGGTTATAAATAATACCTGACTGGGGAATGGTGTCAAAATCCTTGGCGAGGTCCAGGTAGTATGTGTGAACTACCACACCCCTCACCTAAAGGCTAGATGACTGTAAGACATCAAACAGGTTCGTAGGCATGATCTGCACTCAGTCAAGCTGACCTGGGTTGGGTCGAGTGTCTGGAAGTTCCCAATGTCTCTGTTAATGAGTTTCCTGATGATGTGCTCCATAGCCTTGCAGACCAGGCTAGTCAGGCTTAAAGGGCCATAGTTCCCGGGGTCCGTTGTGGCACCACCTTTGTGGAGTGGGATAACTGTTGCTGTGCGCCACTCTGTGGGTATGTAGCCTGGTGAGAGGCTGGGTTTGAACAGTGTGTTTAGATGAGGGGTTAGTTCATTTGTAGCACTTGTAAGACACAGCCTGGGACACTGTCCAGCCCCACTGAGGCTGTGTATTTGGCTTTGGATAGGGCTGTTTTAACCTGTGTGTTGGTGATTGCTGGGGCCATACATTAGTCTGGTATGGTTATGGGCTGTTTAGGGGGTGAGAGGGGTGTGAAGTTTGCACTGAACCTGTCTGCCAAGATGTTGGCAATATCAGTCAGTTCAGTGTATTTTGTGCCAGTCTGCACCAACTCAGAGCAGATCTGAGAGTTCCCACTTAGGTTCTTGACATAGCTAAAGAACGCTTTGTGGTTATCTGTAGGGTCCTTGGAAATTTGTCTTTTGAAGCTAGCCTTGGATGATTTCATGAGGGATCGTAGTTTCTTGCTGATACTGATCAGGGATGTCTGTCCTTCTAGGGATTTTGCGCTTATCTGTACTAGTTTCCTCCTTCTATTGTAGAGCCTGTTTATGGCAGGGGTCCACCGGACCGGTTTCCTTTTCTTGGAGGAGTGAGTCTAGGTTTGACTTGGGATAGCATGATCCATGCATACCTGCAGATGATCATAGAGTGTCTTTGTATAGGTTTCAGCATCGTGGACAGCATTGTCCATTGGAGTGGGGGCCGTGAACCTTTCCACCTCGGTTTTAAGCAACGTGAAGTCTGCTTTGGAAAAGATTTTCACGGTGGTTTCTTTGGTTGGGGTTGTGGGCGAAATGTGAATATCCAGAGTGATTATTCTATGGTCTGATCTAACCAGCGAGGGGTTGACGTCGGGTGTGAAACAACGGTCGCCCATGCTGATGATGCCCAGGTCCAATATGTTGTTCCCTGTGGTGGGGGTGTTGACCAGTTGATCCAGGGCGTTTGAGTTTATAAATTCTAGGAAGTGCTGGGCAAGGGAGTTAGTACTTGAGTAGTTCTCCCAGTTAATGTTTGGGTAGTTGAAATCAGCCAGTATTAGGGTGTTTGGTAAGACCTGCATATTTCCCAGTGTCTCCAGAAATGCAGAATGTGGGTCCTGGGTCATGGTGGGTGATCTGTAGCAAGCTACAATTTGGATTGCAGTTTTGCCCATTGGCAGTTGCACTTGGATGATCTCTGATGCATCGTGCTGCACCACTAACCTGGAGGTGTGAGTATCCTTGATGAATATGGATACACCCCTGCCTTTTGTATTCCGGCCCAGGTTCTGTGGCTGAAAGGTGTGGTATGAGTTATAGCTTGGTAGTGCTGGGGTGCTCTCTGGAGCCTTAAACCAGGTTTCTGTTACTGCACAGATATTGATGCTCTCCATACTGAGGAGTGCCTCGAGTGTGTGCATTTTGAGGTTTAGACTTCTAGAGTTGAGTAGAAATACCCTCAGTTTCTGGTTACTTGTGCTATTTACGGTGGTGTGTTTGTCTTTTGAGCCTTGCCTAAAAGTTCACCTTGCCTAATATCCACCTCCTAGTATTGTTTGCAAGCAATGACAGCTGTGCATGTGTACATGTTCTGCAAATGTGTACTGACCCTTGTTACAGGGCTGTGCCAAACGGCTATGTGCACACCTACATAGAGTGGCTATTGACAGTAGAGACACAATGGTTGAACATTTAGATTTGTGTAGCCTAACCTCTCATTGCCAGACTAACAGCTGCTTGGAAATATGTTGACAGTACTGGTAATGAAACAGGGTGCATATCATCCTTAACTCCAGTGTGACATCTGCAGTAGGAGTGTAAGATGTAGGAAACTGCTGCCCATGTGTAATAGCTGCTTCATAGGTGATGGCGTACACTATCTGATTATATCCTGATCATGTCGATAGTGGCAGCAGAGTCTATTGATATTTGACTCTGTGTGGGGAGTAGGTGTCTGTGCCCAACAGAGCTCATGGTTCTGCTGGGTATGTGAGTATATATCCAGACAAGGATACAGCCCTGTTCATACTTGCATTATCTGTAACCAACTATCAGGATACTGTCTAAAACATCTTCATAAGCAGTAAGTAAACTAAATACAGTACGTGGTACTTGTAGTACTGAATGCTCATACAGGCATGTCCACTAGTCAGCTACTGGTGTTTACTAATGTCAGCTTTGTGTATGTGGCCATCCTGGGGGAATGCAATCTCTATGCCATGTACACTACCAAACCCGCCTAACACCACACCCCACACATTGTCTGGGATGCAGCTACAGGGGTGCCATGTACACTACCAAACCCACCTAACACCACACCCCACACATTGTCTGGGATGCAGCTACAGGGGTGAGCTTGAATGCTGTCCATTCTACACCCATGGCTGGACTAGATAGTCAAGAGGTGTAGGTTAACACATGCATCTCATCACCACAACCAACACATACCCTTACCAGAACACAGTAAGGACACACACACATGCCATCAGATATCACACACATCCACAGAGGCCTCTAATTATCTGGCCAAGCAAGAAGCCATACATTTACATAATTGAATACATGTCCTATACTGTAAAGAAAATAAATAATAGCGCTTAGGAGCAACCCAGCACAAAATAAAGTCTCCAGCATCAGTTGAATGCCAGTTAGATAGCAAAAAATGTTGTAATGACCAAGAATAACTCGTTCCAGATAACGTAAAGTATCTTTAATTCAAGCACATAAAATAGGTAAGTGCTTTCGCTAAAAGGCTTTCTCAAACCATTAACAAACAGATACTAAATCCTTTAGCTGTCTTATATATAGTAGATAATTAATTAAATAATTAATCCCAATGACATCATCAAAAATTTTGAAGTCCTTCTATCAGTTTGGAGTGTATTTTTATTTTTATTTATTATATTAATGTTTTTATATAACTATGTATGTGCATTTAATTTGAATGTTATTTTAATGTTTGAATCCGTATGATGGAAATACGTTTGTATTTCTGTTATGTATTAGAATATGCCTATTTCATCTAGCCTAGGACTTCAAAATTTTTGATGATGTCATTGGGATTAATTATTTAATTAATTATCCACTATATATAAGATAGCTAAAGGTTTTAGTATCTGTTTGTTAATGGTTTGAGAAAGCCTTTTGGCGAAAGCCCTTACCTATTTTATGTGCCTGAATTAAAGATACTTTACTTTATCCGGAACGGACATTACAACTTTTTTTGCTATCTAACTGGTATTCAACTGATGCTGGAAACTTTATTTTGTGCTGTGTTGCTCCTAAGCATTATTATTTGTTTTCTTCACATCTTACTCTGTGACTGGCTTCAGAGCATTTATCCCTTGGCGGTTTGCTTTCTATTTATTTGTTGTACTACATGTCCTATACTGTTGAGTGGGTACATTTCCGTTATCGGGGCAACACTATTAATGCAATCATTCAGGTTTAATGCAGCTCATTAACATGCCTGTTGAGCACATCGGTATAAAATGCTTGTGTTGATAATTAAATGTTTAATCAAGTAACTAGCCTAAATTTACACACGTCTGCCTGACAGACGTGTTAAGGTACTGCATTACAAAGGAGCGATTGCTTTAAAGTGTTTGCCCGGTAAGTCACACAGACAGGAAATCAGTAATAAGGAAATACTTGCAAATAACACGACATTCCTTTCTTCTGTTAGTCATGACATGGTGATATGTACAATGCATGAAATGCCTAACATGAAGTAACTGCATGTGTTTACAGTTTACAAAGACGTAGTCATGCTGACAATTTGTAATCAGACAGTTTTCAGTCCTCTGTGGGGCATGTGAAATGATGATTAAAAGACAGTGAAATTGCTATGTATATGTTTGCCGTGAAGGGCTTACAAGACACAAGTTGTTAAGATTAGGCTTCATCTTGGAATAATTATGTAAACAACTTGTACAATAGCAACAGATGTATACATCGTAAACACAGTTATTTCCGGGCTCAGCGATGACTTCCTAAATCCATGCCTGACACTCTTAAAAACCAAACAATCACTGTTTACTGATTGTAATCGCATCCTCGCGGCTTAAGGAAGCCGAGTAAGTATAATTAGAGATGTTGAGGACAGGTATTTGACAATGAAAACGTTTTCTACAATGCCTGCTTTCCCTATAATGGATAGGCTGCTGTAATAGTAGGCCTTTGTCTTTGTTTTTGCACTATTCTGCTTTCGGGCAAACACTTTCAATGCGGGTGCTGAGCTCCAACTCCAACCTCAAGCCATGTTGTTTGGATGTTAATGTTAACAGTTGTGTGTAAACCAGTTAAATGGAAACAATGTAAAAACAAAATGAAAACGACTGTAACTTCTACATTTTACACACACATATTAAGACTAACACAAATACATGGTTTGACACTGGATTCGGAAGTCAGCAACCGCATTAACAGTGTTGCCCCATTAACGGAAAAGTACCCCCGTGCAAACGCACTTAAACATGCTTATTGGTGCTTATATATGTTTACTACTGCATATTTGTGCTTACACCTGCTTATTAGTAACTTATTCATTATGTCACTAACACTGAGATTGAATAACATTTATTAAACATTTCATGCAGTACTACAGTTCACATGTACATGTTCTTATGTAGGTTGTACAGCAATACGATGTATAAGTATGTTTATATACACATTCCACATGTAAAATCATATGTGCTAGTGTGGGACTCGAACCGTGAATGCCTGTTCGTTAGGCAAATGCTCTGACCAATACACTATTGCTGTGCTGCTTCAGTTGCATACATACCAGTATACCCATGTCTCCTAGTTCCCCAACACTTCACTAACACTGCAGTCAACCATTCTCCAGTTGGATTTGTGGTGTATCCACACCAGTACACATTGGCCACTCCCTACCCCTGTAGACCCATCCCATCGGTTGACTCACTACACATATCCACAGGAATCCCTAACATTTAGTCCACAAACATTGGTGACATGAATGACCAATAGGACACTATTCGCAATTTTTGGGTTATCCCACATGGGACATACTTGTCTTTAAGTCAAGATTGGACTCTTACTTCCTTACATACTTACTCCCATTAATATGACACTACATTGAATTAATTAGTCTGACTATATGGTAACATACACGTTACACATGAGAACTAATTATGTACGTGTTCGGTGTGATTCTTTTACAAATAGACCGGTTTAGTATTTGGCGTTGCCATTGCAGGCAGATCACAGGGATAATTCCCTGTGTGAGACAGTCCTCACATTTGATTTATTCAGCACAACACTGACTTCGGACATGGTACACACTTCTGCATTTTAGCAATTTCGTCCCTTCCCTTTTACGCACTACCTATTATTCTATCTACTGTCGAGGTTTGTAAGGGCACATTCATGTGTTTATGTCTGCAAATGGACTGGATATGTTGCAGGGAATGTACTTCTACATATAGATGTATGCATGTGTGTATGCATACATACTTACAACTAACTCGCTGGCCTCCACGAGGAGGTCCAATTAGAACCAGGCCATCCAACCATGACACACCTGGATCATTAATCACATACCCATGGTTCCTTGACCCCACCCGAGTTCGACATACACGCAATCCATCCATTATCAAGTTGCTTTCACAGCCATGACACACCTCCACACATTGCCCTCCCCCCAGCATTAGGGGCCCTACACGTATGTTGTCCCAACAAATGTATTATCATGCACTCCCACCATTTGGACCTTGAACATAACTGCCCTTGCTTGTGTAATGGTCGGAGATCCAAATATGCTGTCAATTTTTGGTAGTCCCACTGGGGACTACCCTCTGATTGTTTGTAAAGTAGACTTAGCAGATCAACAATGTTACTCCTACTGGTAATATCCTGCCTGTGGTGTGAGTAGCAGTGCTTTGCTCACTCCTGGTCAGCTTGATATGACATACGCTGACAGCGCTACATAATACTGGGGTTGTTGTTGATTCCCTTCTCATTCCTTTTCTATGCTTTATTGTTACAACGTTCATTCTTCATATACACACATATATATATATATATATATATATATATATATATATATATATATGTGTGTGTGTGTGTGTATATGTATATATGTGTGTGTGTATATATATATATATATATATATATATATATATATATATATATATATATATATAGATATATCTATATATTACATCTGTACATGCTTATATACATTTCCTATGCTGGGCACTGCTTACACCCATGTAAGCACACTCAGATTTGCTTACAGTTTGTTATATATGTTTACTGCTGCTTATTTGTGCTTACTTGTGCCTTATTCATTATGACAGTACCACTTTGATTGAATGGATTTGGTTAAAAGTCCCATGTGATACTCAAGTTCACTTTTACATGTTATTATGTCAGTTTTACAGCAGAACGACATTCATTCCACATGGAAAATGCCTGTTCATTAGGCGGATGCTCTAACCACTACACTATTGGTGTGCTGCTTCATTTTGATGTATACCCATGGTTCATAATTACCCGAACACATGCCTAAACACTTCACTAGCACAGGATTCATCCATTCTCCAGTTGGAAAAACCACACCACTACACATGCACCACTCCCTACTGCTCTAGACCCATCCCACATGTTAACTCACTCCAAGTATATTCAGACATCCCAAGCTTATAGTCCTGGAACATACGTTCATATAATGGTCAGAGTGTTCAGATAGTCTTCCAGTTTTCGGCTCGTCTGACAGGGGACTGGGACTGCCCTGTACCTGTTAGAAAGTCAGACTTAGCACTTGGACAAAGTTAGTCCCACTGTTAGCAACCTACCTGTGGTTGGAGACGCAGGGGGTTTGCTCACCTCTGGCCAGCTTGATATGACAGCACTAAATAATATGGGAGTTCCACTGCAGTTTTCCTTCACATTCGTTATGAATGCTTTATTATGACCATGTTCATTCTTTACAGACCACACCACTACACATGTGCCACACCCTACTGCTCTAGACATGTACCGTATGTTGGCTCACTCCAAGTATATTCAGACGTCCCAAGCTTATAGTCCTGGAACATGCGTTCATATAATGGTTAGGGTGTTCAAATAGTCTTCCAGTTTTCTGCTCGGCCGACTTCAGACTGGGACTGCCCTGTACCTGCTTGAAAGTTAAACTTAGCACATGGACAAAGATAGTCCCACTGTCAGCATCCTACCTGTGATTGGAGATGCAGGAGGTTTGCTCACCTCTGGCCCGCTTGATATGACAGCACTAACTAATACGGGGGCTGTTTTCCTTCATTATGATTGCTGTATTGTGACCATGTTCATTCTTCATGGATATATATATATATATATCTACATCTACATACACATGCATATACACCTACATACTTATTTACATTTCCCATACTGTTGAATGACCACCGCGCATACCCGCTTACGTCTGCTTGAAAGTGCCTTAATCACCCTATATCCGAAAGCCATTATTTTGGGCATCATATAAAATTAGCAGCCCTTGCATGGCTTAGACCCAGGAACAGAAACACCATAGTCACTGGTTTGACCACTAAACCATCCATGATACATTCTGCTCAGATGGTATTTAGGATATATGACTTTACTACAGGCATTCCACACTACTGGCAACAAATATGACAGTCGGTTGGTGTACATATGTACAGAACATGTTAATGTTCATATGTTTCTGAGAGACATATGTATACATTTGCAAGTATACATATTTATGAATAGGGCACATACTTGACAACTACTTATATGCATGTATGTGTGATGTGTAGCTATGCGAATATAAGTATGTACATTTATAGATATATGACTACATATCTGGGGTTATACATGGCCATGTATATGAATATCTGCATCTGGGAGGGACCTGCACCATTTGTATACAGGGGTTGTGTACATCATTATGACGTGGAACCTGGACAGGGTATACAATTTGTGGACGTGTACTATTTGGAAGATGGCTATGGGGAAGCTTCTTGGGAACATGTGAAAGGTATATATTCCTGATAATGCACATGGGCAGACATGCATCACGGTCAGGTGTTTAATCTCGGGTCGTAGGTTCTGCAGGACCGGATGGAGGCTGAGCAGGGTTGTGGACAAGTACTGCTAACACCATCCTTGCGCCGAGCTTCATGAATCCCGGGGAATGTTTTGACAAATATCCAAAACCTAAAGGTGACAGGTGAAGATCATCCCTTGCAAAGCAGCATGGCCTAACAACCATGTCCTGCTAGGCTGACAAGTATTGGATGTATCCCTTTGGAATGACACCAGTAGCTAAGCCAATTGTTAAAGTCAATCATTTTCTGCTGGTATTGTGGCTTCATCTTTGTAGATGGTAGAATGCTACTCAATGTTAGTCTCATACCTGCCTATGGCACATATTCTGAGAGCTCAGTCATGTCTCTCTTCAAATAGTCCAAGGAAGTATGTCTCAGGTCATTCATGCTCACATGGGCTATGACTGAGTCATACTGCTACCTATGGATAACTGACCTGATTGCTTGTGTGATCAGGCAAATCCTGGTCCCTGACAGACAATTAACTGTAACCTTCCCCTTATAAAGATTGGCAAGAGGGACATTGGTCTGTCTCACAATGGAGTCTCCTATGACCAGAATATTGGATCGTGGAGTGTTTCACCTTATGGTTTGGCAGATAAGGCACAATGAGATGTGGCTTTATGTGTTGTGATGGGAATTGTCTTGTCTGTGTAGTTGTGGAATTTCTGAGGACTGCACCTGAGAGGCATTTGAGGTTTGGGTAAGTTACTTGTGAGCACCTCCGCATATGTGGGCCTATGTGTGTGTGGTCCTTTGTGGGTGCAGTGAGTGATTTGGGTGAGTCCCTGACAACCTGTTTGTTGCTTTTTGCATCTGGATGTGAGAGTCTAGCCTCCAATGTCAATGTTTAACTACATCTCTTACATACTGTATTTGAATTAAGTGGTTGTCAGTGTACATAAGGCAATTGGTACATTGCCTCAGGATGCCCATGTCTACTAGGCTGGATGCATTGATAGCAGGAAAGTACGCATCCATAGCTGTGGGTACTAATGTGTACTTGAAAGGAGCAGGAGTGGAGGGTGTTTGTAACTGGATGAGGCAAGGGTGCTTATGTGGTGTAATCTGCATCTAACCTAACCAGCGATGCTGCCCAGGGTCAAAATTAGAAGCTTTCTAAGAAGAAATAGTCCAGGTGCTATACTAAGGAAAGGAGCATGGTAAATGTTTACAATATAGTGAGAATAAGCAATGTTTCCAGATATTTGCATTTGTACAGGGCACTGGCACAGCGGGCAGCTCCATGCAAATGTGCTGAATTTATACCAGCACTTGAAAAATAGAAAAATGACTATGCCCACTGGTCAATACAATGACTACACAAAGAATTTTTGTGTGCTTCCCAACTCAGATAGACCAGGTAAACACCTACTGCCAGTAGATGAGTAACCCCAGGCTTCCTAATGTAAAAGCACATTAGAGCAGTGTCCAGAGTGAAATACTTCCACAAACCTTTATCAACTTATAAAAGTGTGATTATTCAATAAAAAAACTTTGCTTTGCAGAAATGAGAGACTCAATTGTATAGAATTTTTGAAGACATTAAAAACAAGATAAGCTGATTAATATGCCCTCCAGGTAATAAAGTGACAACATGCAGGACTCTCTGTTGTGTTTCCCAAACCTCTGCTGACCAGGCTACCACACAGTGCCACTAGATGGAAAATCCACTGACCTATTGATGTAAAAACACAGAAAACTACTAGTAAGTCTCATTAAGGAGACTACTTTTACTAATATAGTGTATAATTTCAGCTCCTACATTTTCTTTATGACTACTTTTATACTAATATATTGTATAATTCAGCTGCCATCTTTTTCTTTATGATGTATTGCAACTACATTTTGTATTGTACTAACTGTATCTGTATATTTTGCACTATGTTATGAATGAATGACCTCTTTGATTATTCTCTGTACTGCACCTGCAATGTTCATTGTAAACATTAATTTTTGTATATGTGATTTTGTTTGTTTCCTCGGAGCTTATCTCCCCGGGCCTCTACTGAAAATGGACATATATCCAGTTAGACTAGCCCGGTCAACAAATGTAAAATAAATAAAAATGCACTACTTTATCTAACAGCTAGCTAGATAATAAATTCTGAGCAAGTAAATCAGTAGAACAGACAATGAGAGGCAAAATGCACTTTTTTTCAAAATAAGCACAAGGAAAGGCACCTAAATAACTCAAGATATAAATAGCAGTGTAGAAGGGGAGGAGCTTATAAAGCACAATTTACATTAAGTGTGGACAACTTAAAATTGCCAAGTTTAAAATGCAGATTATACCATGACCCCCCCCAAAACGTGCACGCTGATTGGCCAGCGTGCCCGTTGTAAATCGAGTTATACTAATGGAAAAAGGTCCGGTCGCCCGGACTTTTTTCCATTAGTATAACTCGTTTTTTTTAAAACACTGTCTCGCTATGTTAAATGGATTTAACATAGCGAGACAGCTTTAAAATAAGCAACGGAGATCTCCGTTGCTTATTTTAAAGCTGTCTCGCCATGTTAAACCCATTTAACATAGCGAGACAGTGTTTAAAAGCAACGGAGAAAGCAAGATCTCCGTTGCTTTTTAGTTCGCTATGTTAAATGAGTTTAACATAGCGAGACAGTTTAAAATAAGCAACGGAGATGTCCGTTGCTTATTTTAAACTGTCTCGCTATGTTAAACTCATTTAACATAGCGAGACATAAAAGCAACGGAGATCTTGCTTTCTCCGTTGCTTTTGCCCACAGCTCTGATGTACATCAGAACTGCCGCGGATGCCAGACATCTGCGGAAGGGCAGTAAACAGGCATTATACTATGCCATTATTTAAGAAAAGTAATAGTTTCTTTTCTTAAATAATGTCATGGTATAATAGCAATAACACGCCTGGTGAGTAATGCTAAATTTACCACGGTTGGCTTTGTTTGGTCCTGGCGCCTCGGGACCAAACCACGCCAACCGTGGGTAAATTTAGCATTACCCACACCCAGGGGTGGGTTATTGCTATATCAATGAATGAGAGGGTGGATGTGAAAAAATAACTAGCAGGGAGTCACCAACAGTGCTTGTAGCTTTTGCAGGCTTAGAGTCTTAACAGAAAGACAAAAGACCCAGAAATTACTATAGCAATAACCCACGCCTGGGTGTGGGTAATGCTAAATTTACCCACGGTTGGCGTGGTTTGGTCCCGAGGGCGAGACCTCCGTTGCTTATTTTAAAGCTTTCTTTCTTAACATAGCGAGACAGTGTTTTAAAAAAACGAGTTATACTAATGGAAAAAAGTCCGGGCGACCGGACCTTTTTCCATTAGTATAACTCGATTTACAACGGGCACGCTGGCCAATCAGCGTGCACGTTTTGGGGGGGTCATGGTATAATTGTGTATTTTAAACATCAGTAAAGAAACAAATTAACCAACGATAAAACATGAAATGTGTAGTCTAGATTATTTAAGTGTCTTTCTTCCACATAGAATAAACACACTAAGCCAACCAGATTTCTTAAAACAGACAGCAGCTCTATCAGTTTAAGCAACTGACAGACAAAAACAATTTCTCTCTCTCTCTCTCTCTCTCTATATATATATATATATATATATATCTATATACATGTATATGGTTTACTATCAAATGGGTGATCAGACTGTTCGATTTACTTTAGTCTGAACGCCAAATTCAATAGTATCAAAAGAATGAAAAAATAAATGTTGAAATGCACAGCAGTGAATAGACTACAGCATTCCCTGTTGTGAATTTCAGCACTTTAATGCAGACCACACTATAGTGGGGATCAGGAAATGCACCCTTTCACTCACTGTAGTGCAGTCTTTGTATATATAAGTAGCAGGTGGTGTGGGGGACACAGCTCCCCACATGGGTGGTGCAGAGGGCTTGGCCCCTGCAATAACATTGTTTACTGTGTGTTGCACAGTAGCAGTAGTTGCGGAAGTGTGGAAAATGTTTGAATTGTGTGAAACTCCACATTCTCCATTTCCATGCTCGATTTTGTGTGTTGGTCGATGTTTTTTTTTTTTTGGTTATCCGTTTCATTGAAATGATCTCACACACAAAGTGTAATCGGTGAAATGATAGCAAACCTATATATTTATGTATATATTTATTTATAGGCTTACTTTCCTCACTCAGCTGGGAGTCACTAACAGTTCTCTAGTTTTTGCAGGCTTAGAGTCTTATCAGAAAAGACAAACACATGAATTCCTTTTGTTGTTAATTATCCCTCAAAAACAAATTAAACAAAGGGGGGGGCATGTGATATACGTTGTCTTGATAATTTAAAGTGCCTGTTATCCACATACAACAACAACACCAGGCCAAGCAGATTTTTTGGGTTCAGTCACCGAGGAGGCATGACACCTCCATGTGAGACAGCTGGAAGTGGACATACGGATGGAAGTCAGTCTAGCTGCAGAGTCATATGACTGTGGACATTTCCTTGTGGGCATAGTACATCCGCCTGCACCATGTCCATATGTGGCAGAAGCAAACCCTCAGAGTGAGAGAGTCTGCATGCCCCCAGGAGCACAGAGGTGCACTTGTCTGCAGTACAGACTGCAGCGACCAGATGTTAGGGGGGCATAAATATGGCACTGTTGAAGAAGTGTGCAATGGACAAAGCCTTCATTAATACAACATGTGAAGTGATGTGTGTAGTGCTTCACACTTATGTTGGAAGATGTGTTTTAGGTGATGTCCCCTTACAACAATAGCCTTTCTATGTGGTGCTTATGACATCCCCCTGAGAAGTGATTCTCTTTGGTTATCAGTTAGGATTTGTTCATGTTGCAGAACAGACAGAAGGTCAGAAAGCTGTATTGTAGGCCGTCCAAGTAACACCTTAAGTCAGTGGTGCCATGCTTGCACCTGATTATTGATTCATGGGAAATCCATGTCAGAGACATCACAGACATTCCAGAATTTCAAAGGATACAATGTTGGCAATCGTTGTGGTGCAGGAGAGCAGGAGGCATACCTCCTGGGTCAGCCACGTACATAATGATGGTCCAGCAATGTTGTCATCGGCCTAGCACAGTCCAGTAGTGTAGACACAGTCTCCAAAAATGCAGGCACAACATCATCTACTGGTAGGAAAGTCAGTACAATCAACTTGCAGATGGTTATTGAAAATGCAGTGTCCATAACATAAAGCGCTTCAAGGTGGTGATGCTGGAGTTGCCGCCAAATGATCTGGGCAAAATGGAACAAGCAACTCTTTACAATGCTCTTGGGTAATGCCTTATAACTGGCATGAATTGCTGCCTTCTCAAAATCAGTCATGATATAGTCTGTATGAAAAGTGTATTCAATATCTGGAGCCATCCCCTTAAGCATATCCCACATATTGGTGTATGCCGCCTCTGTTTTCTGAGTTATTAGACAATACACAAGGGGAGCAATCCTATTAGTAGTGGTAGTGCCAATGCATTCATGAAAGGTGTACAATTGGTGGCACACATCTGCATGCGTTGGGAATGTGCCATCCCCAAGTATGATGTGTGACCTGCACAGATTTGCCAGATTTTGTGCTGTAGTGAGCAAAACAATTGAGTCCTTATCATCCATATCCAACTTTCTTCTTAGGAGAAAGGTACTGGTGTGTAGTGTATACTGGCTGAAATCAATGTCTGCTAACACTGCAGGGGGGTATTGACACGGATGCACATACCCTCTGCTATATTCTGGTAATGGAGTGATGGAGGGTGGCATGACAAGGCATCTCTTGTAGCATAGTATCATCTGCCTTTCCAAGGACATTCTGCATTACTTGACTGGGAAAATCATTGCTGTGTTCTGCACTCTGCCATATTTCTTCAAGGAGCTTTGCTACCTCTGCACTGGTTGCATCAGGCCCATGTTGGTGTGGCAAGGATTTCTGCAGTTCTTTTCACTCTGCATGGTGAAAAGTGATAGGGTGGACTCTACAGTCCTTTACCCTCTGCTTGATACATGCTTAGTATTGTTTGTATAGCACCTCATGCTCTAAATGATATAGACATCCCTCTATCACTAGCATTGGCTTTCCACGTTGGCTGGGCATTGTCCAATATCTGCTGATAAGTTGATCTAGTGTGCTCTCACATGTAGCATCCATCATGTCAACAATACTTGTTGTGGGCCACTCAGCATCCATGTCCTATAGTTTAGAAAGGCTGGGCAACTGGATGCCAATGATTTCGGGTATATACTGCTGTGTGGCTATGGGAACCGTGAAGTATGTTGCCTTGTGTTGTATAGCTCCTGTAGTAGCTTGCTATGTTTACTAACTTACACAGTGGCTTACGACCCTGTGTCACAAAAGGCTGTCTGTTGCTCTGTGTACTCCACCGTGCTGCTGCAATATCTCTTGCTAGAGCTCAGTTAGATATGCTGTAGTTCCAAACTGAACAGCACTAGGATATTCATAGATGTACAAACATGCAGGTGTCTGAGATGCATGAATATACTAGTGACACTGCCTTTAGTGAACAGTTCCCCTTTAACAGCCTACTGTCTGTCTTGACCAACTGGAGTACATTGCCCAATCTCATTTTCAGATACAGACTTTGCTTAGGGATGTTTCCCCTGTATAGCTCCCTTTTCTGCAAGACTGCATCTACATATGTATTTAGCCAATCTTCAGCTGTCATAGGATGATTCTGATAGACTTCCAGGTGCCACATATGCTGCCTTGGTAGGTGAGATGGGAAATTAATCATATTTCTGCCATATGTAATATGGCTTCCCTATTCTACATTTGTAATGAGACTGAGATGTGCTACTGTAATGTCCTGTTGACTGTACAGCTGTGCACTGGCCAGACTTGCTTCCTTCCTTATAACAATTGCTGTGTTCTGGAATGTCAGAGGGGATTGCAGTCACTAAACTTAATATTCTGGTATCTGCTTCCTGTCCTATTTGTAAAGCAGAATGGGGAGCAAATACCTAAATATTCATAGGGTTATGTGCTTCCTATCTTGCTTTACAAACATGACACTACATGTTCAGAAATTTGCTTGACGTATGGATGTTTAACAAATGCACAATTGCCTTGGGAAGGGTATTGGACCACTCCCCCTTTTTTTTTGCCTCCAGGTCCACTAATGTGCTATTAATATCTCAACTGTGCGTGACACCAGAGTTAGACATATTCTCTGGGGATGTGCCAGTGTCTGGTTCAGGTATGGGAGAACCAAACTCTTTAGATGTAGGGGTACAGTATATGTTGCCAGTGTTGATATGTGTCACTAGGTGACTCTTCCTCAAGTGTAGTACATTTAATAAAGGGACACAAGACCCATCATGTTACAGGGTAACAATCTCTGACTGTTTTTTCACCTGAACTGGGGCCTATAGCTAGATACATTATTCAAGTCCTTGATTACAGGGTGCAAACACAGGTTATGCATAATGCTAGCACTCCTAGCCACATTCATCAGAGGATCTTGACTTTGAAGGGGATCCAGAATCTGAGGTTTCAAAAATGTCAGATTCTGACTAGTCCTCTGAGTATGGACAGGTTCAGAAACCCAAATGGATGTTTTCTTTTACACAAATGCTGTATAGATTTAGAGATGTTTTCAGTTGGGAGCCCCAATCCAGCCCCTCAAGGTAAACTAGTTAAGTGGCTAGAATATCAGGGAAAGACACAGGTGCAGTCCAGCATGGTAAGTTTTAAAGTATTTAAACTACCATTGTTTTATGTTGATGTTAGGGTTGAGGTGTTTGTATACTTTGAGTTCACTTTATCATTACCTGCTGAGCAGAAATACTATGTGAAAGAGATTGTTTCCAATGTTTCTCAAGTGTCTATGTATGCTTTAATGAGTGTCTTTGAGGAGGATGATACTGTATCTAGAAATTCTGTGATGTCAGTGGTGTTAAGGAGGTGTGCTTGGGTGCACAGTGAAAACCTTTCTGATGAGATAAACATGAGATTATGGATGCTCCACTTGATTCTGATTGTGTGTTTTGTCAGCATCTAATTAGATCCTAAAAGAGTGTGAAGACAGATGCAAACTGATGCAAGAGGTATCTAAAATGTTCCATAATCCCAAGTTTTACCCTGATAAGAAGGATAAGGGGCCCAACAAACAGAAGTCCCAGTCAAAATAAAAACAATGTACCAAAAAGCAATGAAGGGGTAAGATCTCTGCCAAATCTAACAAGTGGGGTTCCTTTTCCAAAAAGGATAATTCCCTGTCATTTTCAAATTCCCTTCCAGGACTTGAGAGTTAGCTCTCACCAAGGTGGCCTGACCATTAATGGTTTCTGAAGAATGGGTGCTCAATGTCACTGACAGAGGTTACAGGTGGGAGTGAAGTGGAAAGAACAGCTGCATCCATTCACTGGGGCACCCCCTCACCCACCAGATCAGACTTCATCATTCCCTCCTATTCTCTGGCAAATGTTGGACTTAGGGGTCATAGAGCTGGATCCTCCTTCAAATAGAATGAATGAGTTTGACTTCAGAATTTTCATGGTCCCCAAAAAGAACAGTTATGGAGATCAATGAAGGACCTATCCTTTCCGAATACTTCTATCAAGGTTCCAAAGTTCAAGATGCTCACCCTGCAGGTAATGCATTCTCTTCTGCCAGACCAATATTTTCTGGTGACCGCGGACTTGAAAAAAGTATACCATTGTATCCATATTGCTCA
Source organism: Protopterus annectens (assembly GCF_019279795.1). NCBI lineage: Eukaryota > Metazoa > Chordata > Ceratodontiformes > Protopteridae > Protopterus > Protopterus annectens. The sequence goes on from NC_056744.1 coordinate 1,401,705,371, forward strand.
TCGCTTCAGGATATATCTGAGAATTGTTATGTCTGGTTCACACTATCAGTTCTCTGCATTGCACTTTGGGCTAGCCACTGCATCTTGAGTGTTTACCAAATGCCTTGAAGTCTTAGCATTCACATTTTTCCTTACTTGCATTAGTTGCTGATCTTTACTGAGTCTGCTAACAGGTGTTTGGAATCACTGGAGAAGATCTCAACCTTACTCTCCCTGCTAGGGTTCAAGTTGAACCTTGGAAAGTCATGCCTGACACCATCACAAAGACTTATATTCCTGGGGTGTTTAATAAACACTGACAAATATATGGCCTTTCTTTCCAAAGATAATGTCCTGTCCTATGACATGATAACAATTCAGTGATTCTCCAATGAGAACATCGCCTCAGTAAGAGATTTCCTAAAACTATTAAAACTGATGTTATCCATCATTCTTATGATACCACTGACCCATCTACACATGAGGAGAATTCAGTGATATGCACAAATTTGTTGGACCCGGCAACAACGACCCCTGGAATCCAAGTTGCCAATGCTGGCCTTCATCAGATGAGAGTTATAGTGCTGGCGAGCACAGTTGACTATCCATCCAGGACTGACCTTTTCCCCACCTGTTCTGGCACAATCTGTCCAGACAGATATGCTCAACTTTGCTTGAGAAGTTGTGTCTCTGAGAGTGCAAGTGTAAGCCACTTGGAAGGCCATGAATGCATGGAAGCACATCGATATCAAAAAATATTAGCGGAAATCAATGCTTTGAAAGTCCTTCACCACATATAGACTCAGAGTCCTCTTTTTGTGGTTATGGGTAATACCTCAGTGATGTTGCACCTCAACAAACAAGGGGTACAAAGTCATATCCTCTGTGCCTCTTGGCAAAGATGGCCTGAGAGCTAACTTTACAGCATTTTCTGGCTCTTCAGGCATAATACATCCCGTCAGAGCAAAACGTTGTGGCAGACAGACTAAGCATGCACTGGGCAGACATACGGGATTGGTAACTCATGGCAGTGGTGTTTCAGGATCTAGTCCAGATGTCAGGAATGGCTCAAATAGATCATCCTTTCAAAGCAGACAGATGGAGAAATTCTGTTCCAGACAACCTTGCACCCATGTTAGGAGGATAGATGTATTCTCATTCCCATAGATAGAAATAGTCATGTATGCATTTCCACACTTTCCACTGATTCACAAGGTACTTCTGAAGATTTGGAAAGAAATTCCATTGTGGTGACCCGTTGTTGGCCTGGGCAATCTTGGTTCTCCATTCTAATGGTATTGGCTAAGGACCACATACTTACTCACATTTTGCATTTGCTCACCCAGTCTCAGGGATGACTGGTACACCTCAATTTGAAGCAACTACAACTGACAGCCAGAATGATTCAGCCTTGACTCCATTTAGGTACTTGTTTCATGAGGATGTGCAGCAGGTGTTAAATGACACCAGAAAACCAGCTACTAGAAAATCTTATGTTTACAAATTAATGAGGTTTTGTAAGTGGTGCCAAAATGGGAACAGAGGGTCTCTTGAGGTTAATATTCCTCTTGTCTTGAAATATTTGTGTGAACTTCTTCAGGATGGCCTAGTAAATGTATATATTAAGGTGCATTTAGCAGCCATTTCTGCTTGTCAACTAATGGATTCCCCCCTTTTCTTCTTGTTTGTTAAAAAAGTTCATGAAGGAGCATCACATATGAGACTCCTTCACAGGCAAAATCAGTCTTGTGGGATCTGAACTATGCCCTGAAAAACTGACCTTACCGTCTTTCAAGCCTGCCAGTCAGGGTGATCTGAAGTTCTTAATGTGGAAAACGTTTTTCCTTATTGCTATTACATCTACAGAGTCTCAGAAATTATGCTCTCGTGGTAAGACAACATTTCCTTATTTTCCACTGGGATATGATTGCGTAACTCACTAACCCTTCTTTGATGCTGAAAGTGATCTCAGATTCACTCTTAATCAGTCAACGTCCCTGTGTAAGAATTCACTCTTAATCAATCAACATCCCTGTGTTCTTCCCAGAACCTAAGAGTAAAGGAGAAAGGATCCTTCATACCTTGGATGTGCACCAAAACTCAGGCTCTCTCTTGCCAGAATGAAACCCTTCATGACGTTTGAAAGGCTTTTTACTTTCTTCACAGGGGATAATAAGGGTCAGCCTGTCTCAAAGCAAACCCACTGTACATTGGTTGCCCTCTTGTATTGTTTTTTGTTACACTCACTATGGCAAGGTGAATCCAGATAAGGTAAAGGTGCATTCCACCAAGCCTTCAGTGGTCTATTAGAAATGAGTGGGCTCCTAAAGTATTCTAGAAGTAGTAACATGGTCCTCTGTTCATACCTTTATGAAGTACTGCAAGTTGAATGACTTCTATGTTTGCAGAGTAGGCTCCACTAGGAACACTGTCCAGGAACTCCTGGACCCTTATCCTCACTTCTCCCAGGTTGGGTAAGCTTTGGAAATATCCCCGAATTCCAGTAAAATAGTATGTTTATCATAGTACAGCTACCCAAGTGTGATGAGAGACAGATTTTTTTTCTGTCTTTGTCCTACTGGATTTCATGACACCATTTAACTCTAAGGACCACTGCATCTGGACTGAATATCTACATACCAGCTGAGACCTTTCCAGCACAGACCTTGACTAGTTTGGCTACTAGTTCTCAGCATGCATGCAGAGGGCTGACACTAGGAATTAACTGTTACTCTGGTCACCTTTTCATTTGGTGGGGCAGCTGAACATTGTTCCATCTTGGGTCGAGTGTTCTTCTCATTGTATAGTTTCTCACTTCATGAGGGAACTTGAGGGAAAAGTATGAGGCATTGTTATGCAGAAGGTATTTAAATGTACTTCATCTCTAAGGATACATAGCAATTCTTGATTTCTCATAGGGCAAACAGGAAGTCACTCTTAGATAAATGACAGATCACAGTCTGAGATGCTGTCTAGATGCCATAACTATTGAATTTTCAATTCACACATGCCCCCCCCCCCCTTTCTCCCCAGAAGTCCTTCCCAGTCCCTAAATACTCCGTAAAGAACAATCTGGAGGTTTTTCTTGACTAAAAGACCTGCAAATGATTTATTATTATTTTTTTATTATTATTATCAATATTATCATTAGTAGTAGTTGTAGAAGTAGTACGTGTGTTAACATAAAACACTAAGCTGAGTACTTATATTTTCAGTGGTATTGCAAATGGAAAAAAGTTCACCTATAAAGTGACAACAAACAGTTATTTACACAGAAGAGAAATAAAGCACAGAATAAAGAGAAGCACACAATAAGATTAGTACAGCAAACATGCAAAAGGAAAAACACATATCAGAGATATGTAGTGAATATATAAAGATTAGCTTCATCATAAATAGCAAGGGATTAACATCTATTTTAAGGAGTTATATGAAAGTGTGACAGGTTTACACAAGGTGTTCCAAGAGGACTTGAAGTACAAGCGTCAGACAGTGTTGGCATTAGTTACACTTTGCTATGATCTAAATGGTATGCACTAAACACTGACTAGTACCAGGCAGAGAATAAAAGCTAAAATACTGAGGCAGTTCGAAAAAGGAATAGGTGCTTCTATAACCTGGTTAAAATTAATTCCTACTGGTGGTCAAGTCTGCAGTAGATCAGGTTCAAACTATGGTCACACATGAAGCTTTGCCTGGGTAGCACACATCTGGCTGGAGCTTCAATCAGTACTTACAAAGAGAAACAAAGGAAAAGACTTGTAAGACAACAATAAAAGATACAAAGTAGATCAAGTGACACTGCAACAGCTGAGATCTGTGTTAATATGTACTGAGTGGGATGTGACATGAAATGATGTGCAATGCTGCTCTAAGTACATGCATGTCTTTCTTGGATGAAATCAGAGTATGTGGGGCTGCTTATTCTGGAGTTTCCCTTCAGAGGCAGGGGACCAATTGTCTTGATATATATTCCTACTTCTGTAAACAGAAACTAGCTCATGTTAAGTTTTCCATCAGGTATTAGCATTAGGCACAGCTTAGCAATTTTTATTATCAAACCAGTGAATGGAATGATATGTTCCTTTCACTAGTTTGAGAATGCAAATTCCCTTCAACTAAGTAATTAAAATAGTGGTGTTAATGAACGTCCGGCAATGCCACATAGCTTAAAGTAACCGACAGGCGAAAGGGTTAAAGACCATTCAAAAAACTTGAAATCATGAGCCATTTTATAATTTTGTCATTGGTTGAGATAGTCAGAGCTGTTGTTAATTGTTTTTTTTTTCAGACAGAGCTGGTCAGTTGTTCCTCAGAGTCACAAACTTCATATTTTTGAGTCATACTTCAGAGAATGGTAGAAATCTGACTTTTTTTTCTTCTAAAGGCTACAAGCTGCAATACTCTTCATGAGTTTTCAGTCATTTCCAGTTCTAAAAAGCTTTCAATAAATGAGAACATTAACTCTTGGCATCTGTTTTAAACACCTGCAGTACATTGTTATTTTTTTTGGTTTGAGTATGGAAATGTTTATCAGCCTAGTTATAGCAAACAATAATGATGTTATGAGCTAGCTGAATGACATTTTTTTTCAGAAAACATACTGATTTTACTGCATTTCATATACTAATACAAAGATAAAAATGTATAAGTTATCAGTAACTAAGAAATACATAATAATATGCATGTTACATCGGAATCCCAACAGACATGCATGTCTGTGATGCTCTAAAATCCATAAGAATTAGACCCATGACCTGACGCCTAGGGAGTTAGTAAAACTGCTGAAAAATCCAACAACATATGATTGCATTTCCAAATCACTGAACAATGAGACAAAATGAGGTGTCTCAAGATCCAGGATGTTATTTTATTACTAAATGGCAATGTCCCCACCACCTATATCCTTTGAGGGAAAAACACAGTTAGTTAGTGAGTTAGTTAGTTAGTTAGTTAGTTAGTTAGTTAGTTAGTTAGTTAGTTAGTTAGTTAGTTAGTTAGTCAGTCAATTATGACTTTGAGTCCCTACACTTGACTGTCAAGATCATCTCCTAGTTACTCAACTGACTTATTTGTTTGTCTTGGGATAAAAGTTCTACATTCATTTACTTCCCTTGGGGCAAGAGCTAAACACCAGGAGTGTTCTGTGTTGCCCTCTGTGCTTGCCCGTTTAGTGCCTCTGGAGTTGGATGTAGTTTGGGGCTGTCAAAACTTCCACAAGTGATATAAGCTAAAGAATGAGCCCACTCCCCACTGTTTTTAAACACCTCTGCAATGCAGTGGTCCCCACCAAGAAATATGTAGAGAATACTTGACCCCATGCACCCGCCCCCCCCCCCTCTCTCACTAAACAAGGTGAATAGGCATGAACACTTCATAAATCATACACCATTGGTGGGCTCTCGATCCCCATTCATTTGGGAAGTGAGCTTATAACTGAATAATTAAATATCAGCCATCTGCTTCTCACTTGAGTTCGTCCTTCATTTTCATGTCTCCCAGTCTAGTTTAGCTTCTTCCCAGATTGGAGGTATGCCAGCCACCCTTTCTGGATGTGCAGTTTATTTGCAAAGTGGGTTTTATAAAGCAAAGAGGAGATCAGAGCTAGTCCAACTGCAATATCATTTAGAGCACCATAAGGCCTTGCATTTGCTAACACTCTGCATGCTGACTGATGTTCCTAGATATATGTGTGTACATATGCATCATGAGGGAGTCACCCCCACATCTGTACTGACATACTGCTCAGATGCACACCCACAAATGTCTCTGCCACTAGACATTTGCCTTTACTGTGAGCTGTGACATCAGGTACCCCACAATTATACCCTGGATTCTTCACCCCAATAGAGGTAAACCAATGAATACTGTGTAATTTTTCTCCCACTCTGAGTTAGCTCTTTCGTAGGTGGAACTGCTAGTTGAACTTGGATTTCTCCCCGGGCCTCCGCTGAAAACAGGATCTGTGGAACCTATTCGGACATTCCCGGTCAACAAATGTTAAATAAATAAATAAATAAATAAAATCTTTGCCATGGTCAGCTTGGTATCCCTCTACACCATGAAATGAATTAAAACAATGCATTTCTAATCTTTTAAGGATTGCATGTTACTGAAATAACATGGTAATGGATCCAAAATAGGAAACGCCTCTGGTCAGTGTTGGAGAAATCATGCTACCACTTTGTCAAGCATTGACCTTAAGCACCCTAAGTACATATATATAGTTGGCATGCATGAGAACAGGGGAAAATTGACAAAGTAATGGACCTTTCAGGTACACTGGCTTATTTGTAACATTTCGTACTTCACATGGGGTTCATGGGAAATAAAGGCTGTGTCAGACCTAGTAAATGAGGACAGAAGTAAAAAGAAGAAATGTATTAATTCTAAAGGTTACTCCCATTCGATTCTCGGCTGGAGCGCCTTCTGTGTGGTCTGCATGTCCTCCTTGCGGTCGAGTGACGCTAATGACATGCAGGTAGGTGCGAGCGTGAATGGGCGTGACTTCTTTGAAGGTTGGACGTCGGGCTGGCAACTCAGCACAGTAAAAATCCACTGCCAATTATGAGCGGACCAGAGTTCCGCTGTGGCGATCCCTAACCGGGAAAAGACGAAAGACTAGACTGTACATTTTATAAGTTTCACAGAAAGATTTTCACAAGGAACTCATTTTAGTCTATTACCTAGAGACTCCAATTACCCACGGTGGTAGTGCTGCGGTAGCATTGTCGCCTCACAGTAAGACGCTGTCCGGTTCGATTCTCAGCTAGAGCGTCTTCTGCGTGTAGACATGCGTGAATGAGCATACCTTCATTGAAGGTTGTGCATCAGGGCTGGTAACTTCGCATGTAAAAATCAAAAAACAATCATTAGCGGACCGGAGTTCCGCTGTGGCGACCTCTAAAAGCCGAAAGACACAACAACCTAGAGACTCCAATTAAAATAGTTTTAATTTCATCAATATTCCTTTCTAGAATATGTCTTTAAAGGAAAAATCTTCTGTCAGTTTTACCTTAAAATAGACAATTTTCTAAAGGGCTTTATTTTGCAGCTACTTGTAAGGCATATGAAAGGATTGTTGAGAATAAATAAATTTTCCTTAGCCCTGTAACAGTTATCTTCATTTTGATTAATATTATTTATGTATTTAATTATTTATGTACTGCTTTGGTTGATCAGGAAAGTCTGACTAGATGGAAACCCCTTTTCAGAGGCAGACCTGGGTGACAAGCTTCACAAAGAGGAGGTAAGATACATATCCTTCTCATATCCTTCTCTAACACCATAAACCATAACCGAAATAATAGCAAGCTTTCCTCAGCCCTCTTTTTAGATCTCTCTAAGACCTTCGAAATGGTCAACTACCAAATACTCATGCTCGCCCTTAAGGCATTCTCACTAATTAGCCATGCGCTTCAATGGTTCCAATCTTACCTGTGTGGTAGACAATAAGCCATCCTATGGCAGGACAAACTATCAACCTGTCTACCCGTCACCCTAGGTGTCCCTCAGGGCTCCATACTAGGACCCCTTCTTTTCTCTCTCTTTATTAATGACCTTCCCACTGTCATCCCAAATGCTGCCTGTATCCAATATGTGGATGACTGCACCTTGATTTGTTCAGCCACCTCCTCGACAGATCTAATGACATTAACCCAGAATACTTTTAATGTAGTTGAAAACTGGCTCTCTAACCGTCAGCTGATATTAAACCCTAATAAAACAAAGGCGTTTCTTTTCTCCCCCACTTGTACTACTTTACCATAAAATCTAATAATGGTATCATTATCTCCCCAGATACGCAAACCAAACTCCTAGGTGTCACAACAGACAACACCCTCAAATCTGATATCCATGTCAATCAAATTATCATAACCATTAACAAAAGACTTGGCTCTCTCTATAAGACCTTTCCTTACTCCGTTTGCTAGGACTGCTATTGCTAATTGTCCTCTACTCTCCACGCTTCTATATGCCTCCCCTCTACTCACTAATTTGAACAAATCCGCTCTTAGCAAACTCTCCAGCTGTTATAACCATATTGCTAGATTTGCAACAGGCATGGCCTATAGGACCCACACTGTCACAATCTAAATCTTCTGGGGTGGTTATAATGGCCTAGCCTACTTCAGTACATACCAGCTTATAATTGCCCATAAAGTTCTCAACCACCCTGATAATATGCCTGCACTTAAAAATATTATCAACCCTTATAGCAACCTGAGGTCACTTTGCTCTTCTAATAAACTACTGGTTCAAACATCCAAAATCAACAACTCTGCTGGGGACTCTCTGATTGATAACTCTGTTGGCAAAACTTGGAACTGTCTTCCTGCTGATCTCACTCTTGAACTCTCTCTTCAAAAACAGCCTCAAGCTATACTTTAAAACCGACTGGCTATGTCCTTGTTCCAAACCCGACTAGATCCTTCTCTATAGTCTGTAATCATGTTACATTGCCTAGTCAGTTTGTCAACACTGTTTTAAAAATGTATGATTATATTACCTGCTTCCTGAAATGGAGCCTGTAAACTGTGTGTAACTTGTAATCATTTTGTGATTTTTACTGTATGTGTTCTACTTTGGAACTGTTCTCCCTGGGCCGCCGCTGAAAATGGACATGTATCCAGTCTGACTATCCCAGTCAACAAATGTAAAACAAAATAAAATAAAATTAAAATAAAATATGTGTACAGTGTGATAAATCATTTGAGCATACAATAATGAGTAAAAAAAATAGTGCATGAGTATGCAATAGGGACAGAAGAAAAAGACTTGACAAGCTACATATGAAAAGTAAACAAACATACGTAGTAAAATCCTAATACAGGCAATACAAACACATGAAACATCATATAAAAAGGTAGATCGAAATGAATGTTTAGATAAACAAAGATTAGACCCATAGTATTTTATAATTGTAAGGCAGTGATTAAATGAACTTTCATAACATTGTAAACTTGAAGAGAGTGTGGAACAGTGTATGTGGACAAGTAAACATAATTGTTCAGGATAAGATAGAAGATTATTGGCCAAGTGGTCATTTGAGAGCTGGATGAGGATATCTTAGGGGATTAGCCAGGATGGAACACAATGGATGAGGATAGTTTAGGGGATTAGCCAGGATGGAACACAGTGGAGAAGGATAGTTTAGGGGATTAGCCAGGATGGAACTCAGTGGAGGAGGATAGTTTAGGGGATTAGCCAGGATGGAACACAGTGGATGAGGATAGTTTAGGGGATTAAGCACTCGACGTTCATAACCAAAACCATGAAACCATACCTCTCAACCTCTTAACGCAAGAAATCTGGACAAAATCTAAAATAATGGGGGGACAAAAGGCACAAAAATATGTACACATTTTAAATATTGCTCTTATCAACATAGAAAGCTACTAGAATAACAGGATTTGTATATCTATGCATTTTCTGAAGGATGTGAAGTCCAAAACTCAAACATATGTCATTATTTGGTCATTATTTAGTCACTTAAATCCTCTGTGATTTGCCAGAAAACCACAGATTTTATTAGGAACAGACCAAATTTTTGAGGCAAAAGTCTGGACATTCTGCAAAAATTCTGTACAGTTGAGAGGTATGCATGAAACCTTTAGATATTGTTTCAGTAGTAGCTTGAAGGATTTCAAGTTATAATTTTGTTAAGAGTGAGAGGGAAATAGAATTCCAAACTTTAGAGACATGAGAAGAATGCAGTGAGTCACCTATAGTATTGTTTGACTACACTGGGTGCAGTAAGAATTTGTCAGTAGAGCAGAGTCCTAGATGGGGGGGGGGGGGGGGGGCTAGGTAATATTTTTTAATGTTTGGCATTTCTCAGGTTGGAATATTAGGCAGTGAACAATTTGTGGTTGTGTAAATATTAAATAGTAAGATGATTCTAACCAATGTATCTGTTTTAGTACTATGCAGTGATGGGATCTATATAGCAGCTAGCATTTTTCTGGCATGGCTATTTGGGTAGCTTGCAGGATAACAAATAAAGTAGCAGCTTATAAGAGGGTGGATAAGAGCATAGTTGAACAGAGGTCATGGATTGCCTAGTGTTGACAGTCTGGTATAATTTAAGTGGTGGTCATGTTTCATAGGAGCTTGCTGTGTGTTACATGTTCAAATCTGATTTAATCAAAATGCAAAAAATAAATAAATAAAAATAAAAATGCCATAATAGCGTTACAAATATAGAAAAGCAATACAAAGATGGAAAATAAAAAATGATGTTGCCTTACTTATTTGCACTTCTTAACTGGGGTACAGCACTGGTTTGTGTGGAACATTTCCACAAACCCCCTTGGAAATCTTTTTCATTACATCTCTTACTCAGAGCCACACAGTAG
>NC_056744.1:1401720707-1401768207 GCF_019279795.1 Protopterus annectens
CTTCTTATGGGAGAAGAACAAAAGGATATTGTATCCCAGCAGAGTGAAGCTGTTGTGGGACCATCACTGACAATAGCCAGTTAGGTAAATCCCCACTATTCATCATTCTTGCCAAAATTAATTCTTTCTTTTCAGTAAGTACTGTTTGATTAGCTGCTGTCTAACCTAACTTCCGAATCTATCCTTAAATACTTCACCCATAAATCATCAGGGTCTAGTACAGCAGATTCCCCTTAAAGCATATGGTTCATAGGTTCATAGGTAAGTACTAGGCTATCGGCCCTGGGGCCTTTACAAGCCCAGCCAAAAAGTACCCTGGCTTTTGCCACCCAAGAAAATTATTTTCCTGTGCCACTGTCGATCAGAGCAACAGAGGTGATCCCCGGGGTGAATTTCCTATTTCCCATCCAATCATCAAGATTTTTCTTGAAGAGTGCTAATGAGGAGCTTTGTTTGATATAGATAGGTAGTTTATTCCAGAGTATGGGAAGTCTCTGGGACAGGAATCTATCCCTCTGGCATGTTCTGTTTATTGTGGTGACAAGGGTTAGGTCCCTAAAGCGTGTAGCTCGGATGGATTGGGATTTCTTTAAGTGGAGCATGTCCAACAGCTCTGGGTTTGACATAGCTTTGTATGTTAGGCAGAGATCACCTCTAAGTAGGCGATATGCGACGGAGTAAAGCTGGAGTTTTTTTAGATGGTCTGCATAGAGCATCTGTTTGAGGCCAGTAATCCTCTTTGTGAGGTATTTCTGTGGCCTTTCCAGTTGTTGTAGATGTCTTGTGAGGTACATACCAAAAGGGGCATTGTACTCCATAATGGGTCTAATGAGTGATGAGTAGAGGGGAACAATGACCTCTTTTTTTCTGGATGAAAAACATTTTGTGATGAGGTGTGCCACGTAGAAGGATTTCCTGACTACTGTGGCAATGTGATTATCAAAGGAGAGACTACTGTCCACCTGTGTCCCAAGGTCTCTTATCACACTTTCGGTGTTAAGTATACTACCGCCTATGTTGTAGTTCATGGGTACAGAGTTTTTACCAAAGGGGATGACAATGCACATTTTAGCATTGAGCTTGAGGCCATGGCTTTGACACCAGGCATCTGTCTCAGTGAGGCCCTTTTGTAGGATGTCCACATCGTTAGGAGTTTCGATTATGGCTCCTAGTTTGCAGTCATCTGCAAACTTTGTTAGCCAAAGACCTTCTGTGTTAGCCTGTACTTCAGAGAAGTAGATACCAAACAGGAGAGCACCCAGGACTGAACTCTGTGGTACTCCACTTGTCACTGGTTTGAAGTCAGATTTGGGGTCTGCTACTTTCACAGTGTGGGTTCTGTCAGTGAGCCAGTTGGCAACCCATCTTGTGACATAGGGATTTATACCTAGTTTAGTGAGTTTATATATAATTCCAGAGTGGGGGATGGTGTTGAAAGCCTTGGCAAGATCTAGATAGGCTGTGTGAACCACCTTACCCTTGTCTATGGCTTTGGTGACTGCTTCAAAGAAGTCTATCAGGTTTAGGAGACATGATCTGCCTTTTACAAACCCGAACTGGGTGGGATACAGAGTTTGGAGATTACCAATGTCTTTGTTTATAAGTTCCATAATGATACGTTCCATGGCCTTGCAAACCAGGCTTGTCAGACTAATGGGGCGGTAGTTCCCGGGGACCGTGGTGGCTCCCCCCTTGTGGAGTGGGATAACTGTTGCTGTGTGCCATTCAGCAGGCACAAAGCCTGAGGTAAGGCTATGATTGAACATGGTACTTAGGTGGGGTGTCAGTTCATTCTTAGTTTGTGTAGAATGCAGCCTGGGATGTTGTCTGGTCCCATGGATGCTGTGTTCTTGGCTTTGGAGAGTGTCATTTTTACCTGTGCAGCCGTGATTACAGGAACTTTGCATTCTTCTGGTATAGAGATGGGCTCTTTAAGGGGTGAGAGGGGGGGGGTAAAGTTGTCACTGAACCTATCTGCCAGGATGTTGGCAATATCAGTTGGGTCTGTATATTTAGTGCCATTGCGCTGTCACTCAGAGCAGATCTGAGTGTTGCCATTGAGATTCTTGACATAGCTATAGAATGCTTTGTGACTGTCTTTAGAATCAGTGGCAATTTTGTTTTTGTAACTAGCTTTGGAGGATTTTATCAGGGATCGCAGCTTCTTACTGAGGCTGACCAGGGAGCTCCTCCACTCATGGGATTTTACTCTCTTTTGCAAGAGTTTCTTCCTTCTGTTGTACAGTTTGTTTATGGCAGGGGACCACCAGATTGGCTTCCTTTTTTTGGAGGATAGCATCTTGGTTCTGTTTGGGATAGCATGATCCATGCACTCATGTAAGTGCTTATAAAGTGCAATTGTGTAGGATTCAGTAGTCGTAACTGTATTGTCCATCTGCATGGGTGTCATAAAGTTCACCACTTCTGTCTTAAGAAGCATGAAGTTGGCTTTGGAGAAATTTTTTACCATGGTTTCCTTAATGGGGGGTGGAGGCAGGATGTGGATATCTAGGGTAATTAGCTTATGGTCAGATCGGACCAATGAGGCATTGACTTCAGGTGTGGAACACCGGTCACTAATATTGGTAATGACTAGATCTAGGATATTGTTGCCCCTGGTGGGGGTGTGGATAAGTTGATCCAGGGCATTGGAGTTTATGAATTTCAGAAAGCGTTGAGCAAAGGAATTGGTACATGAGTAGTTTTCCCAGTTAATGGTGGGGTAGTTGAACCCTAATATTTTCCAGTACATCAAGAAAAGAGGAGTGGGAATCCTGGGGCATGGTGGGTGATCTGTAGCAAGCTGCAATTTGGATTGCAGTTTTGCCCAGAGTTAGTTGCACTTGGATAACCTTGGCTGCATTATGCTGAGCAACTAGCCTGGAGGTGTGGATATCCTTAATGAATATGGACAAACCTCCGCCTTTGGTGTTCCATTCCAGGTTACATGGCCGAAAAGTGTGGTATGAGTTATAGCCTGGTAGTGCAGGGGTGCTCTCTGGAGCCTTGAACCAGGTCTCAGTCACTGCACAGATATCGATTTTCTCCATTTTAAGGAGTGCCTCGAGTGAGTGCATTTTGAGATTTAGACTTCTAGCACTGAGTAGCATCACCCTCAGTTTTTGCTTGCCTGTTCCTGTTACAGTGGTGAATTTGTTATTTGAACCTTGCCTAAAAAAGGCACTATAGAGGTGGCAAGAACCTTAGCCAGTATCCGGAATCCCAGGGGTGACAGGTGCAGGCCATCTCTGGCAAAGCATCGTGGTCTGTCGACCATGTCATCCCAGGCAGACAGATACTGGATCCCTTTAGAATGGCACCAGAAGCTTAGCCAATTGTTGAAGTCAATCATTTTGTCCTTGTACTGCGGCATCATTCTGGGTGATGGCAGAATGCTACTCATGGCTAGGGTCATACCTGCCTGGGCTACAAGATCGGAGAGCTGTTCCATGTCTCTTTTCATGTAGTCCAGGGAGGTATGTCTCAGGTCGTTCTCACCAACATGGACAATGACAGAGTCATATTTGTACTTGTTGTGGAGTGACCTGAGTGCGTGGGTTATGTGGTGGATCCTGGCACCCGACAGGCAGCTGACAGTAACCTTCTCCTTGTTTAGCCTGGTGAGTGGGACATCAGTGTGCCTGACTATAGAGTCGCCTATGACTAGTGTGTTGGGTATGTTTTTTTGCCTTATTGGCTGTGGTTGAGTGGCACACTGAGTCTGCGGGCTATGTGTCATTTGGGTTGTGTTGGGGGGTGGAGGTTGCTTGCATTTCTGCTTTGGAGGCCTCTGTTGCTTGAGCAGATTATTACTGAGAGCCTCCGTGAATGTTTTTGTGTTTCTATGTGTGGATTTTGGTGGTGTAGATTTAGTGAGACTATGTGATGAGTGTGGTGTAGTGCAAGTGTTTGCCTTCTCCTCTTGACTGTCAAGTTCAGTCTTGATTGGAGAGAGCTTTAACTCCAGTTTGGCTAGATAAGTGCATCTCTCACAGGTTGTAGTGTTGGGTGGTAGGAGGAGAGGGTCGTCTGTGTACATGAGGCAATTTCTACATTGCCCCAAGATGCCCAGATTCATCAGATAGACAGGAGAGAATACTGGGAGCTGACCCTTGGACATGCCTGAATAAAAAACAATTTTCCTCTAGATAAGTGAGGAAAGTGAGTACAAGAGCTGTTTTTCTCTAAGCAAGTGAGGAAAGTAAGTACCAAAACTGTTTTCCTCTAGGTAATGAGGAAGGTTGAGTGCTGTAGTAATTAGTAGGTTATTTAGTGCTTACATGTTCTGAACAAGTGCTGATCATGAATAAGCAAATTCAAGTGCTAAAAGTAAGAATCTGTATCTAGACTAAACTAGTTACAGGAAAGGGGGAAACAAGTGCAAATGCAGGCTTTTAAATCAGAAAGTTGAGAGAGATGGAAAAACTGCCCAAATGGCCAATAACTACAATTTCTGGGCCAGAACCACTCCTTATGTGGTAGATTGGTTACCTAGTACTTACCAACCCCACTGATAAGCTAGAAGGCTTCTCTCCAACACAGAAAGCTTGGGGGGGGGGGCTCAGAAGCTTACATACAGTCCTGGATACAGCAAATCTGAATCTGGGCTACACTAGTTACAGGAAAGGTATTTTTTTTTTATCTCATGTGTCAATGCCCTGTATAGATACACAGACCTTGAGTTGACATAATTCCAGAAAAAGCACTATTGAAATTTCACCAATACCTAGTTGCACACAGGGAAACTAATTTGTGCAGTGCCAACCACTGTCCTCAGAGCAAGGGTACGGAACCATAGGGTGAGGGGGTAGACCCCCACTTTCCACAGGCTCATGGTCTGTGTCCCTTTGTTGACTCATCTCTTGAAACAGAAACAAAGAAAATAAGGATAGAGTTTCAAGCCTGTCTTGGTAAATGAGGCTCTCTAGTCTGGTGATTTATTTAGTTAGGAACTTCTTGGGTCTTATTAGCTGTGTAATGTGTTTAAACAGATACATACAAAAAGGGGCATTATATTCTACACATTGGTCTGATCATGATAGAGTATAGAGGAAAGGTAACTTCTTTTGATTTGAATGAGAAAATACAAAGTATTAAGTGGGCCAGACAGAAGGATTTCCAGGCTACATGGCTGCATGCCTGTCGATAGATAGGGAGTGTTGTCAAGATTTTTGATGACTATATCATTCTGGAGTGTGATGCCAGCCATACTGTAAGCTGCTATGTTGTTTTATTTATCCAAGGTGACAATGCTACACCCCTTTGCATTTAACTTAATCTCATTTCCTAATGCACCGTTGATCTGTATGGTTTAGCCCTTGTGGGTATTGGCTCTCATTTCCTAATGCACCGTTGATCTGTATGGTTTAGCCCTTGTGGGTATTGGCTCTCATTTCCTAATGCACCGTTGATCTGTATGGTTTAGCCCTTGTGGGTATTGGCTCTCATTTCCTAATGCACCGTTGATCTGTATGGTTTAGCCCTTGTGGGTATCGGCTCTCATTTCCTAATGCACCGTTGATCTGTATGGTTTAGCCCTTGTGGGTATTGGCTCTCATTTCCTAATGCACCGTTGATCTGTATGGTTTAGCCCTTGTGGGTATTGGCTCTCATTTGCTAATGCACCGTTGATCTGTATGGTTTAGCCCTTGTGGGTATTGGCTCTCATTTCCTAATGCACCGTTGATTTGTATGGTTTAGCCCTTGTGGGTATTGGCTCTCATTTCCTAATGCACCGTTGATCTGTATGGTTTAGCCCTTGTGGGTATTGGCTCTCATTTCCTAATACACCGTTGATCTGTATGGTTTAGCCCTTGTGGGTATTGGCTCTCATTTCCTAATGCACCGTTGATTTGTATGGTTTAGCCCTTGTGGGTATTGGCTCTCATTTCCTAATGCACCGTTGATCTGTATGGTTTAGCCCTTGTGGGTATTGGCACTCATTTCCTAATGCACCGTTGATTTGTATGGTTTAGCCCTTGTGGGTATTGGCTCTCATTTCCTAATGCACCGTTGATCTGTATGGTTTAGCCCTTGTGGGTATTGGCTCTCATTTCCTAATGCACCATTGATTTGTATGGTTTAGCCCTTGTGGGTATTGGCAGCTGAGTGAATGACACTATCAGTTTACAGTCATTAGCACGTTAAGTTCATGACATGTCCTGTTTAGTGGTTTTGAGATCCAACAAGAAGATACTAAACACAAGGGATCCTAGTAGGAATGCCACTAACTATCTTTTGCTTTGTGAGGTTGCGTTAGCTACTTTAACTAGGTGGGTACTATCTATCAGCTAGCTGGCCATCTGTTTTACAACATAAGGGTCTGTGTTTAGGTATTTACTTGGAATAACTGCATGGGGAATAGTGACAGAGATTTTGGCTAGATCCCAGTACAGTGTATGAATGGTGTGGCTGCTATGTATATCTACAGTAACTTTATCAAAGTAGTTTACTAAATCAAATTGCATGATCCCCTTTTTGATAAACCACTGTTGTGGGTCTAGAGCATTCTTTTATATATATATATATATATATATATATATATATATATATATATATATATATATATATATATATATTGTGCAGCATATGAAATCAGATATAAATTAAGTCACCGAATGGCTTTACATACAGGCTGATGGGTCTGTAGTTCTTGGGATCTGAGGTGTGTCCTTTTAAGGAGGGGCATGACGATAACCATTTTCAGGAATATACCCTGTGACTATGCTTAAGCTGAACACTTTCAGTAAAGTAGGATTTCATATTATGTTTGACTGCAGATGTAAATTTTAATGTGTTCCACTATGGTCTTTCGTATGGTAACTCATAGTTTTACTGAGCTTTCTAACAGAAACTCTAAAGCAAGAAGAGTTTCATTTATTATAGGTCTTTAGTGATTTTTTATTTTATTATATAGCTTATTAATGCTGTATTCCATCCAGGAGGTTTATTTGTTACATTCTCCAGTATACTGGTGCTGATTCTGACAGCTTAGATTATGCTGTTTCTTAGAATGGTGTAAAATTCATTGGCATAATAACAGCTGAGGCTACATGGAGACTAGAAATTTTGCATTTGAGTTTTGAGACCTATCAAACAGTTTTAACAGGTTAGTTTTTTAAAGCCTGTAAATTCAGAGGTGCACATTGTGCTGGGTTTAGCTGCATTAATGGTGTTATTCCGGCCATGGGTAGTGTGATAACAGTATACTTTATGTGCTGGCCTAGCTTGCCTGAGTGCAGAGGATGAAGGTTACTTTGTGGACCCCCTTCCATGTTGTGTCACAGACGCTTGTTAGTGCTATGTACTGTTGCTTGTATGACTGGACCTCTTGGACTGCTTGTCATGATATAGCAGACAGACTTGATGCAGACCACTGGCAGTGGTGTGACTGGACCTCTGGGACTTGTTGCTGTAATTTGGCACAGATGCATACTGCGTAGTGTCAGCACCAGTGTGAGTGGGCATTCATGGGACTGGTTGCCATGATATAGACAGAGGGTTGTCACAGTAATGCCCTCAAAGTGAAGGCCTTCATGCTGCTGTACAGAGACTTGTTGCAGTGCACCACTGTAACCAAAGGGCAGTCTGTGTCATGTGGTGAAATAGATAACATACTGCAGTGCTAACTTAAGGCCTATGCATTTTATGGGAGGTGCAATATAGCTCTGGCGTGTTGTTGTTGTGTCTTTCGGCTTTTGCCGGTTAGGGGTCGCCACAGCGGAACTCCGGTCCGCTATTAGTAGTTGATTTTTACATGCCGAGTTACCAGCCCTGATGCACAACCTTCAACGAAGGTACGCCCATTCACGCATGTCTCCACGCAGAAGACGCTCTAGCTGAGAATCGAACTGGACAGCGTCTTACTTTGAGGCGACAACACTACCACAGCACCACCACCGTGGGTTAGCTCTGGCGTGTACAATTTGCAAATTCCTGGCCACACACCTGGTTGATGTCTTATTTTTTTACCTTGTTCCTTATAAAAGTTTTGACTTTTTGGTAACTCAGGGAGGATTAACTCAGTCAGTAATGCAGTTAGAACTTCATACAGGGAAATTCCAGGGAAATTCATCTTTGGTTTGTCACATATGTCTCTAAAGGACACAGGTAACTTGTAAATGGTTCATCTCCCAGGCCCTAGCTTGTTAATGTTACATCTCCCTAGCCTCTGCTTATACTTATCAAGGGTATCAGAACCTGTTAGAGGTTTGGGATGCATGGCTAGGCTTAACAAGACTCTTGTGGTCATTAGCCTAGTAAACACCTATGAACCTATGAACTTATACTTTTTATTGTGCTACAAATGCATGTTGTTGCAAAAACCTGTTGTTCTATTAATTTTTTAAGTGAACTAGAGTAATATTTAAACATTTTCTCAGATTTAGGGCCTTTGTCCCCTATTATAGTTAGCTTTGTCCAGAATTCTTGAGCAAAGACGTTAAGAGGTATGGGGGAAGGAGACTCTGTTGACAGATTTAGTTTAACTACCTTAGTTTTGGAAAGACAGTGGTCCTGCAGCTTGCCTTATTATTGTTGTCTTATACCTAAGGCTAAAACATGTTAGACTTTTTTATTGGCTGTTTCAGTGCATCATACTTCTTTCACATAGGGACTCTTCCATTTATGGTGCATGAGCTGTGGCACATTTCATAAAAGGGTACACTGATTCTGGGCAGGCTCTGACTCGCACTTTCCTCTTTGGTAAATTGCTGAGGATTACTGACACTAATAATGACAATAATAATACAAATAATAACCTTTGAGTTGCAGACTTCATATTCTTCAGGAGAATGGATGCTAATGTTATTCTAGCCAGTTTTTCAATACTTAAGAGAAGAGGACTGTTTCATATTTGTCTGTGATTATGGGCTTTTGCCCCTCCTTAACTTTTAGTTTTGTTCCTGGTTGCTGTGCTAAGAGGTTGAAAGCCATGTCTAAGGTTTATTTTGAGCAATTTGTTAAGGGTGAAGAAAAACGATTAATCCTGCAACAACAACAGTATGATCTACATTGCTGTGGCTACTTTTTTTTTTTTTTTTTTTATCATTTTTGATGATTACCAGAAGTGGTTATCTATTGGGACAGTATTTGGTGCATGACAGCAAAGGACAGTTAAGACAATCACAACTAAGTGATCATTGGTGTTGCTTGGTTGATGGTTATGGAGGCCAGAGCATAGTGCCTGAAAGCTTCAAACTAAAATATATCTGTGGCGATTCTTTTTTGTCATTTTTTCTGCAGGAATCCAAATAGATGTGTGGACAGTGGTAACAGTACACACTGCCTACAGCATCATGCACATGTTTATTTATTTTGACATTTGTTAACTGGGTTTGTCCAACACAGCCAGAGACCATTTTCAGTGGAGACCCAAGGAGAAAAGCTCCAGAATGACATGCATTCTAAGAATACATACATACATTAAAGCATAAACTGTGACATCGCTTAATTGTGGGTGCATGTGATACAAAATATTGGTACAGATTGGAGACAAAAAGTAAATCACACGTGGGGTATGGAAATAGACAGGAATACATAGATCAACAGGCAGATAAAAAGAAATGTTACAGATAGAAATAAATAAGTTGTGAAGAGAAATATAAATGTAATTAGGGTGAATATGAGCAGAGGTGGTAACAAGGAAACTTGCATAATTTTTTGTTTAATTTTTACTAAGTAGCTGGGGAGGTGATGTGCCCTATTGCTGAAAATGAAGTAGATTACTGTGGCTGTTATCTCAACATCTTTGGCAATCACAAGAGAGGTGATAGTCATAAGTGGCTGTGCGTATGGGGTTCAGGCTGTGAATGAAAGAAAAGATCAGTTACTTGAGTTATGCAAAACAGTCACTAACATGGCTAGTTTAGGGGAGAGGGAATGTGGGCAATAGTCACTTGCAGTGAACAGGGGGTCAATCTATCAATTTGCCTAATTTGGCTACCCTTCCCCAAAAACAATGGGAACCCAGAGAATGGTTATATTAGTTAGGGTGTATAGGGGTGCAGCTCCTCACAATCTACCGGGCAGACTTGGTAGAATCTTATGAGAAATAAGGGAACCATTTAGAAATGTTGTGCTAAGAAGTCATGCCAAATCTCTACAAGTAATGAATGCCAGGAGTATGTCATATTCAAGAGGGAGAGTTTGAAATAGGTTATTTTTTTTTCACTTTTCACACAGACATAAGAGGTGTACATAGAAAATTTACATCTTAATGGAGAAGGGGATGAAGAAATACTACATATGAAAATCCATGGTCATTACTTGAAAGCTATCAAATAAAAATATGGTTTGTCAGGGTCAGTGGATATGTCTAATAGCAGAAAGTTGAAATATGGTACTGTGTATATTATGTTCTTTTTTGTTGTTTTCTTCTCAGTGAGACATTAAAAGTCTACAGAATGTGGGTATCACTTTTGGGGGGCATGTGATACATGAAAACAAACAATAGTTACAGGATCACTTCTGACTGATTATTGATATGATTTTTTGGGGGCAGTGTTTGTTAAAGAACAATATGGCCATTACATTTCTGTGATTCGTTCAAAGTGAGAGGCACTGTAACGTCTCAGCAGGGGACATTCTGCTGGAACAGCTTATGTGGATTTTATACTAAACTATCTTATTAGAAGCCCATGAATTTTTAGTGTGAATTATCCTCAGGGAAAGTAGATTTGACCTCTTAAACACAGCTAGTAAATCCAGCATTTATGAAAGCTTTTGTTGTCACAGTCTGGCAATATGTCTGGTTTCCACCTTGGTACTTTGTACAAAAGGCTGGGGATAGGTAATTTATGAATGGAAACAGCTGTTACAGGATCACATCTGAATGATTATTGATATGGTTGGTTAGGGGGACAGGCTCTATCAAAGTGCCATATAGTCATTATATTTCTGTGATTCCTTTGCAGTCAAAGGTAGCATACCCTCCAGGAAGCTGGATTTTGCATTGGGACAGTGAGTGTTTTGCATCAAATACCTTATGAGCATCCTTGTTTTTTTTTCATTGTGAACTGTCTTTGTGGAACTGACATATCACCTGCTTGTATACAGCTCTGTACCCAGGTTTTCAGAGGCATTTTATTGTCATGACCTACCATGACACTTGGTGTCCACCTGGGTGTTGTTAGACTTCTAGACAAAAGAGATACATGGGCTGTTACATACAACTTAGAGCTTGTGTTGTCAGAGTCCAGCACTATGCTTGAGTTCCAGTTGGGAATTATTTCATCTCTGCACAAATGTTGGGGCAGATGATGTATGAAAGCAAGTAGCAGTTTCAGGATCTCTTCTGCTTGATTATTGTTATAATTTGTTGGAAGGACAGGATCTGTAAAAATGTTATGTTGACTATTATATTTACGTGATTCCTAAAAAGTCAGAGGCAGTGTATCCTCTGAAAAGTGGCACAGTCCACTGGGACAGCATGCATACATTTTATACCAAAGTACCATTTTACAATTTATATTTTTATTTTATTGTAATTGGCTATAGTGATTTGACACATGACTTCTTACATACAACTAGTAACGCCACAGTTTCAGAGGGCTTTTGTTGTCATAGCCTGGATCAATGTTTTGTTTCCACCTGTAGACTATATGGCCTCTGCAGAAATGGTTGACAAAAACTAATGTCCACAACATATGTGTATTAAGTTGCAATATGTTAGAAGTTGCATTGTTAGGTGTCCCTTCTGCCCTCCTCCCCCCTCAGCCTTCAGCACCTTCTAGCACCTCTGCCCCATAGTTGCAAAGCAGATATTCCTGTTTTTACTCTATATTCTCACAGAAAACATTTAATCAGTACAAAAAGCCTGTTGCCATGGATATAAACTTTTCCACTATCTCTGTTACCAGCTTGGTGGATATGGGCATCCTGAGGTAATATAGAAATTGCCCCATGTTTACTAACAACAGGCTAATTCTCAAACAAACTGATAAGGCATGTAAGAGAGATATATTTACACAATGTCACTGGATGCAAAGTTCCCACATAAAAGCACTCGTAATATCAATCAATTTGTTAGTAGTAAACATGGTGTGCCTATCATACTCAGCTTGAAGACAACACATAGAACACATATGCTAAGCCACTGAAAATGTAAGCTTTTTAAAACTCAAAAACCTCCTAAATGAAGCACACATAAAAATGCCCTCAGCAGGCTCAAACACATTCTTTTAAATAACACCCACATCAACACATATAGCCACATCTCATGGGGCTTCTACTTCTAAGCCCATAAGGCAAGCCCCCACACAACCCAACATTCTGTTCATTGGCTACTCCATTGTGAGACAAACTGATGTCCATCTCACTTGGCTGAGTAAGGAGAAAGTCACAGTCAGTTGCTTATTAAAGGCCAGAATCTGCCATAACACACACATACTCAAATCATTTATTTATTTATTTATTTATTTTACATTTGTTGACCGGGAGAGTCCGACTGGATACATGTCCATTTTCAGCGGAGGCCCGAGGAGAAAAGCTCCAACATTAACAAATAGGTATACAATATGTTGATATAATACAGTTTATTCTCTTAGGTAGTTACACAAAAAAGGAGACATTTTAGAATATTTCTACTCATTCCTCCAAGATATATAATAAGAAACAAAAATACAAAAAAAACCACATAGTATAACAGAATTTTTTCTCCTTTTATATAGACCCTTCGTATAGTAATAACGGGTATTAGAGTAGTATGCAAAGACTAGAGATTTGCATGGAAAAAGGGGATAAGAGGGAAACAGATGTGTGAAGAGGTAGTGGTTACATAGTTAGACCTGTAAGGAGGAGAAAAAAACTTGATTAGGTGGAGTCAGACTGGGCTTATGCATTGGCAGAGCCAGTGTATCTGGAGGTGGTGATGTAGCCTCTTTTTGAAGAGTTTTATGGAGGAAATGATGGTGAGGCTAGGTGTAAGGGAGTTTCATATTTTTCCTATTGCATTGGCAAAGAGAGCATCACCCCCTGAGTTGTTGGATTTTACCGTTTGAGCTAGTAGTTTGTTTGAGGAGCGTAAGCTATTGAGATTGTTGTAAGGTTGGATTATATTTTTCAGCGCAGGGGTTTTGTCAGATTGTTTAAGAATTTTAAATGCTACTATGAGTTGGCTCTGCTGGAGAAGGTTAGGGAATTCGATCCAACCCAGGCTTTGTAGGTTGGTACAATGATGGGTTCTATAGGGCATGCCAGTTGCAAATCTAGCAATATGATTATAACAACATGTAAGTTTGTTTAATTCAGTTATGTTAAGATTAGTAAGAATAGGAGAAGCATATAAGAGGGTAGAGAGGAGATGGGAGTGGGCAGTGGCCATTTTTGCTATTGGGGTAAGAAAGGATTTTATTCGATAGAGCGAACCAAGTTTTTTGTTAATGGTTTTAATAGTTTGATTAATATGGATATCATATTTAAGTTTATTGTCAATGGTAACTCCCAGAAGCTTAGTGTAGGAGTCTGGGGAGATGTTTGTCCCATTTTTGGATTGAATAGTAAACGGTGTGGGTATGACCTTATGAGTGGGGTAGAAGATTAACAGTTTGGTTTTGTTTGGATTAAGAATAAGTTGACGTCCCAGTAACCAGTTCTCTACTGCTGTAAAGCATGATTGTGTTTTTGATAATAAATTAGCTGGGGATGAGTCGGAACAGACTAATGTCAAATCATCAGCATATTGAATACAGGTGGCATCTGGGATGGCTTTGTAGAGGTCATTTATGAAGACAGAAAAGAGGAGAGGTCCCAATATGGAACCTTGAGGTACCCCTATGGTATTCGATAGGAGGCTAGAGAGCCTGTTCTGCCAGAGTACAGCTTGCTGCCTCTCTGAGAGATAGGCTTGAAACCATTCTAGGGTTTTGTGGTCTAAATGGAGATTTTTTAGGGTATTGTGAAGTAGTTGATGGTTCACCATATCAAAGGCCTTTGATAGGTCCAGAAAGAGAGCTGACGATATTTTTTTGTTATTCCGGTTGTGGTTAATTGTTTCAGTAAATGAGAGAAGAGCAGTGGTTGTACTATGGTGTGGTCTAAAGCCATGTTGAGAACTGGAGAGTAGGTTGTTCTGAGTGAGATAGTAAAGGAGCTGTCTGTGCACACATTTCTCCATGATTTTGGCCAAAGGGGACAATATGGCTATGGGCCTGTAATTTGACAGTTCCGTCGATGCGCCTCCCTTATGGAGTGGGATTACATAGGATATTTTCCATATTGAGGGGATTTTGGCTTCAGTCAAGGTACGATTGATGAGTATCGAGATGGGGTAAGCTATGACATCAGCAGCTTTTTGTAAATATTCAGCTGGGAGGAGGTCAGCGGAGAGAGTAGTTGGTTTAAGTTTCTTCAGCAGTGAGCATATATAGGCAGTGGGGACAGGTTGGAATTTAAAGGTGTGTATGGACTTTAGGGTGTTATCTGTAAACTGGGGGCAAGTAGTAGATAGCTGATTGGCTAGAGATTGTATTGTGTCCGTGAAGAAGGTATTAAAGGAATTGGCAACTTCCTCTGGGATTTTGTCTGATAGTTTTTCTGGGGTAGGAGTTGAGCTTTTACCTGGGTGGAGTAGTTTGTTTAAACTAGCCCAGAATTTTTGGGGTTGTTTTGGTGTTTGTTTTGTAGTTGGCAGTAGTAGTTTTTTTTATCTAGGGTTATAGATTTTTTGGTCAGATTTCTTTGCTGTTGAAATTTAATGCGATCGAGGGGGGACTTGGTTGTACACCATATACTCCAGGTTTTGTTTCTTAGTTTAATTAGGGATTTAGACTCCTTTGTTAGCCAGGGTGCTATATTTGTTTTAATTCTAATTTGTCTTTTTGGGGCGTTAGACTCAAGTATAGTTAGAAATGTGGTATTAAAATTTAATACTGCCTCCTCTAATGGGAGAAACTTGAGGGGTGCCCAGTTGTAGGATTTAAGTTCTGTCTGGAATCATTGTACAAGTACCTGCATGAGTCATAGTCCTTGTGGGTGTAAATGATCTCAGACATAACTGAGCTCTCAAAATATGTGTCCCAGGCTAGAATGATCCTAACACTAAGCAACAATCTATCTTCTCCAAGGATGATGACAGTATGAACATAAGATGACTGAATTTAATATTTGGCTTAGTTTCTGGTGTCATTCTAAGGCGGTGCAATATTTGTCAACATGGAAGAAGGTGGTCAGAAGACTCTGTTGCTTTACCAGGGATGGTCTGCACCTCTCCCCTCGAGGATTTGAAACATTAGATAAAACTTTGTATTCCCCCACACTGCCTTTTTTAGGCAATGCCAAACTGAAAGTACTTCTGACATAGCAAATCAAAACCAAGAAAATCTAAAGGTGTTACTGCTCAATGCTAGGGATCTAAACAAGAAACTCCACTCCTTACAAGCTGTCCTCACCCTAAAGAATGCTAACATCTGTGTGGTCACTGTGACATGGTTTAAAGCTGCAGGGAGCACTTCAGCAGTCCAAGGCTATAATGGCTTCCGCACCTTTACACCATTTATGACATAGGCAGGGACTAAAGGTGGAGGAGTCTCAATTTACATCAACAATAGATACATCTCAAGATGGTCTAATAGAATTAAGTACTTGAGCTTCTCCATGTTCAAATCACCATAGTCAAAATCCCATATCTCTTCCTTGAAAGCTATAGGTCCCACTCTATGCCCCATGAAGATCATTACATGCATTTGGGTTTCCTGGAAACACTCACCATCCAACCCAACACCATGTTCATGGGTGACTTCAATTACTCCACTATTAACTGTGAATTATATACAATGCCAAACATGCAGCCACAGAGATTCCTGGATTTTGCAAACACAAACTTCTTGTGCAGACCATGACTGCAAACATACTGGATCTGGTCCTCACTAATATGGTGGAGCACTGCACATTCCTAGTGCACTGTCCACTTTGATGAGGTCAGACCACAAAAGGGTCTGCTTTGAAGTAAAAATAAAATCCATAACTGCAGCTACCACTAAAATGTTCAGGAACTACTCTAAGGCTAACTTCCTACTATTAAGTGAAAACCTCACAAAAATGTCAAGCCCCTGTAAACTGTTCACAGAAACCCCATACCAAAGGAAGAACATCATGACTATAATTAGAAGGTGTAGTGACCAGCAGCATAAAAGTACTCTCATCAAATTAAACAAACAACTCAGAAGACAAAAAGTTTTCCAAAGCTACATTTGAGGCAAATTTGGCCACCTATACCAAGAACCACCACGAGGTATTCTGTAGCTATGTCTGCAACCTCAAAGGCAATACACAACTGTGTGCAGAGCTCATTGAAATTGGAGCCACCTATACTGAGCCAGAAGATACAACAAACCAAGTGGCAGACAAAATCAACTCTAACTTTACCCTTCCCCCCAGCCTTACCTCAAGAAATACCATCAAATATAACCCCCCCCCCGACTATAATTAATGAACAGGACCTCAATGCTCTCTCTAAGGCCAAGGACACTGCATCAATAGCCCTGACAATATTCCATGCTGCCTTGTAAATAGTATCAGGCCCTCTGCAATCACTGTTAAGAATAGCATATTCTAAATAGTTGAAAAGCTAAATAAATTGGGGATAAACCCCTATGTCACCCACTGGATTGCCAACTGGCTCACAGATAGGATGCAGGAAATCAAAATAGAGGAAGTTTCCCTCACAAGTAGACCAATCACCAGTTGAGTTCCCCAGAGTTCTGTGCTGGAACATCTCCTGTTTGGCAGCTATGTTTCTGAAATAAAAGACAATAACAAAGAGCTCTGGCTAACTAAGTTTGTAGATGATTACAAGCTAAAAGCACTAAATGAATCCCCAACACACTTATTGTAGCTATCCTGAAGAAATACTTGTCCCAAATAAATCACTCGTGCCAAAATCATGGACTGAAATTAAATGCCAAAAATGCATTATTGTATCCTTTGGGAAGTCATCTATCCCAGGGAACTACCATATTAGTAGAATGCCCCTTAGAATTGACCCAGCAATTTGGGATTTGGGAACTTATGTAGAAATTGATCTAATTTTTGACCAACATGTGTCCATTGTTGTAAGAAAGTCCTTCTATACTGCACAGATTGTGTTTAGATATAGTGACCTTATTGTCCCCTTTACTCAGCCCTAATTAGGTCAATCATTAAATAAAATGCTCCTTTGACATGTATCTTTCCAGACACATACAACAACTGAAACACCCACAGAGATACCTCACTAAGAGGATGCAAGGCCTAAACAACATGTCCTACATGGACTGACTCAAAGCCCTGTCAATTACCCGGTATCCTACAGACTGCAAACAGGTGACCTATGTCTGGTATACAAAGCATCATCTGACTCAATACTGATGGATTTACTATACAATAGCAAGCCAAACAGAATCAGAAATATCTTGTCCAGGGATCTAAGCCTCTTCTGCAGCATTAACAGAATGGCTGGGGGGGAGCAGGTGTATCTCGCAGACTCCCCATTCACATAAAACAAAGTTCATGCCTGTACATATTCAAGCACAACATGAATCTATAGATGGGAAACAGCCAAGCATATTCAGCAACTGGAACATCCACATAGTTTCTCACTAAAAGAATACAGAGCATAAGTAACATGTCCTATGCAGACTGCCTCAAGGCCCTATCCCTGTATTCTATCTCCTACAGGCTATCGAGAGGAGCTCTATGCCTGGCATACACAGCATTGTCAGACCCCACCCTGAAGGATCTCCTGCATATGTACAAAACAAACAGCCCTTAAACCTTGCCTGTGATATAAATAGGACATGCTGGAGAGACAGGTATGCATGTCAAGAGACTACCCCTTCTTTGGAACAGGCTCCCCATCCAATGTAAAACAGAGTTCCTCTCTAATCCAATTCAAATGTAACTTGGATAATTGGATGTGGAACAGGAAATTCATCCCTGGATTAGCAGCTATGTCTCTAATTGACAGAGGCAGCCTGCAAATGGTTTATCTACCAGGCCCTTCTTATAAATGTTTCACTTCCCAAGCCCCTGCTTACACTTATAAAAATCTGAGAACTTGTCAGTGATTTGGGATGCATGGCTAGGCTTAAAGGGGCACTTGTGGTCATTAGCATAGTAAACACCTATTAGTAAACACATCAGATATTTTGCTTTATGTGGTATTCTTCACAAATACTTAAATTCTTTGGATGTTTGCAGGATTTAAAGCATGAATATCATAATTATATGTGTTAGCTAGGTGGTTCAGCATTATTTTAAAACTTGTGCTGGCATTCTATCATGCCCAGTGTCAGAACATTAAGAGTGTTTGACAAGTTGTACAAATCTGCAGCTCTGACTGGGTAGAATAAAGTCATTTACTAAAATCAGATGTCAAAACTGTCCACTAATTAGCACTCTTGGTTGTCTCACAACTTATACAAATCTGCAGCTCTGACTGGGTACAATAATATCATTTACCTAAATCAGATATAAGGACTTTGTCTTTCTCTAATTGGCACCCTTGTGTATCCAACACATTACAAGTAGCTTGCCTCGTGTACTTTGTATGCCTCCCCAGAAAAGGAAATAATACAGTTTAAAGCTAAGCTGACATCAGGACGGTGCCCTTCTACAATTGTTACCTCCCATGTCAGGCAAGTTACATCCAGTGCTGGGACATGGGATAACACTATACAAACTATAAAAAAAAACTCTCCTTAGGCTAAATAAACACAGCTAGTACCAACAGTAAATATACCAAACCGGAAGCACAAACAAATCAATATAACCCTAAAATATTCACAGCTATAGAACCCTGTCTTAAAAACAAAACTTGGGTTTCTCCACACATAAATCAAAACTAAAGGTCATTTACTGGTAACAGACTAGGAACTTAATCCAGTATGATGTTCTAACACTGACACTGACTGACTCCAATCTCTTATCTTCATTAATAGAAAGAGCTGTTCTTCTGACATTGACCCAAACTTGTTTCTTACTCAAATACTACTAAGATGCTAAATCCCACTATTTGTAGCTGCTGTATCCATTCTGCCACCATTCCTTAAACAAAATGCATTAAATAAAATACAGTCTTTCAAAACAGCATAAAGTAATCATTCTCTGAGACCTAATCCTAGACTGCTCATGATCAAACTTGAATATGACTTCTGGCAAGCAATTGTGGGGGGGAGGGGGGATTTTAGACA
The DNA here is from genome assembly GCF_019279795.1 of Protopterus annectens. Lineage (NCBI taxonomy): Eukaryota > Metazoa > Chordata > Ceratodontiformes > Protopteridae > Protopterus > Protopterus annectens. The sequence continues at coordinate 1,401,739,874 of NC_056744.1, forward strand.
TCTTCCCCATAAATATAGCACTACAGCTGCTATTTACTCCCTTATTAAGAAAATATTAACAAATATGGAGCAGTGCTTATAAACGAAGACTGTAATGGGAGCACCACAAGCACTTGGGTTCCAAGTGCTCAACGTCCATTGCTTTTATACCAGGGACTCGAGTGCCTTGTAGCTCAGGTAAGCAGATGCTCAAACATTGTCTTTATACCAGGGACTCGAGTGCCTTGTAGCTCGGGTAGGCTGCTGCTCAACCACTGCCTTTATACCAGGGACTCGAGTGCCTTATAGCTTAGGTAGGCTGCTGCTCGACCATTTCCTTTATACCAGGGACTCGTGTGCCTTGTAGCTCAGGTAGGCTGCTGCTCGACCATTGGCTTTATACCAGGGACTCGAGTGCCTTATAGCCTAGGTAGGCTGTTGCTTGACCATTTCCTTTATACCAGGGACTCGAGTGCCTTATAGCCTAGGTAGGCTGCTGCTTGACCATTTCCTTTATACCAGGGACTCGAGTGCCTTATAGCCTAGGTAGGCTGCTGCTTGACCATTTCCTTTATACCAGGGACTCGAGTGCCTTGTAGCTCAGGTAGGCTGCTGCTCAACCACTGCCTTTATACCAGGGACTCGAGTGCCTTGTAGCTCAGGTAGGCTGCTGCTCAACCACTGCCTTTATACCAGGGACTCGAGTGCCTTGTAGCTCAGGTAGGCTGCTGCTCGACCATTTCCTTTATACCAGGGACTCGTGTGCCTTGTAGCTCAGGTAGGCTGCTGCTCGACCATTTCCTTTATACCAGGGACTCGTGTGCCTTGTAGCTTAGGTAGGCTGCTGCTCGACCATTTCCTTTATACCAGGGACTCGTGTGCCTTGTAGCTCAGGTAGGCTGCTGCTCAACCACTGCCTTTATACCAGGGACTCGAGTGCCTTGTAGCTCGGGTAGGCTGCTGCTCAACCACTGCCTTTATACCAGGGACTCGAGTGCCTTGTAGCTCGGGTAGGCTGCTGCTCAACCACTGCCTTTATACCAGGGACTCGAGTGCCTTATAGCTTAGGTAGGCTGCTGCTCGACCATTTCCTTTATACTAGGGACTCGTGTGCCTTGTAGCTCAGGTAGGCTGCTGCTCGACCATTGGCTTTATACCAAGGACTCAAGTGCCTTGTAACCTACCTCAAATTAAGTATACATTTTATATGCAGATGACATAGGAGCAACAAAGAATCAAAATGTTCATAATGTGTTAAACAAAAATCTTTAAAGAAATTTTAGGTCTCTGTTTGTAATACCAGCACATAAAAAATATACAATCAGAATGCTTTTGAGGACAGAAAACATTAACATTAACAGAACCAGCAGGCACATCTCTACCATTAACTAAATAGCAAACATGTCTAGTAAAAATGTTAGTTCGAAGTGATGTGGCTGAGTTTCATGATGCTCTCCTTTGACCGTAAGCTTAATAAGTATTTAAGAACCTATAAACCTATAAAAAAATGTTCCTTCCTATCACATACTGAATAACAAACAGCTCAGCTTAAAATCTCTTATAAAATAGCTCATCTCTTAATTACAAAAGCAAGACAAGCTATAGCTATTAATTTATTACTTCCCATATTACAGTATACATTACCAAACAGTGACTTAGCTTTCTTCATAAATCACATCTGTTTTGCATTCAGCAGAAAACAACGTTCTCAGATTTGTTCACCTAGCAAATACTCAATAACTTTAGACAAAGGCTGATACTGCTGTCTAGACCAACCTTTTTCCATGAACTCAGTAATCTTTAGACTTGTCAAGAAAAAAACAAGTAATAATAATAATAATATTGTATGCATATGCATATATATACTTAGCTAACTCTTTCTCTCCATTAAGAAGTCTTAAATATTGAAATGTATATTATTGTTTATCTCTTTAGACTATATTTTCTCTTTGCTTATGCACTTTATATTTGCTTATTTTTTCCATCTATGCTTTTATTTTTTGAACTCTAACGTGTGCACTATCCTGTGGCATGAATTACTATTTGTACTGTAAATGCTTTTTGTGTGTGAATTTTATAAGAGACTTCTTTTGTAATCTGGAGCTTTTCTCCTCGGGTCTCCACTGAAAATGGTCATCTGGCCCAGTATGACTACCCCAGTTAACAAATGTTAATAAATAAATAATAGTAATAAAAATAACCACATCTACAAATAAATAAATAAAATAAAAAATACAGCAAAAATAAAAAAATAAAAAATAAATAGAATAAAATAAAGAACTCATTGTATTCTCTGCAAAACCAAGACAGTGTTGAACTAATAAGTCCCTTGTTTTTCTAAAGTAGCCCCATCATACTGGAATTAGATACCACAAGCAATCAGAAAACATCCAAAATATTTTGTTCAAAAGATAAATTAAAAAACAAAGATGTCTTATTAGTGATCTTGGCATAAGAACCGTCCCATTTGCCCTACATTAAGGTAGGTATTCCTCAGAACTGCATATGTAACAACTGTGATTTCTAAGGCCCAATTTCAAAAGACTTGCTGTCAGTGTGACCACTTGCAATGAGAACAGACCGAGAGCAGGTCTTTTGGAATCCAGCCCCCAGTGTGAGTCTGTTTATACATAGGCCTTATAATGAAGTAAGTAGTAAGTCACTTACAATGAGAGCAGGTCTTTTCAAATCAGGGCAGACTTACACTGAAGACAACTCTTTTGGAATTTGGCCCCTTCTTTGTATATATTGTAAATACTGCATATATTCTTCATTGAAATAGTCAAAATAATATTATGAACAGAAATTTGTAAGAAGTAATTTGTCACCCTTTGAAATATACATCTTTGATTAATATTCTATAGCATTTTTTAGATTGCAGAACCAGCCTAGGGTAAAGCATGAACCAGGGTTGTCACCTTTGCATGCTTCCATTATCTGCCAAATAAGCTACACTTCCATAGAACAAAAGCACACACGCCCTTGCAAGTCATGCCCAGAAGCACCAGTTTTTAAATGCCATATACTGTGATTGCACTGACAGCATTAGCTGATATACAGCCCTAGGTAAATAGTTCCATGGCAATCACCACCCTGTTGTCCACTGTCCCCCCTAGCAAACACCCACATACCCCTCAATTTCCTCCCGTCATCATCTCATGACACTATCCAGAGTAAGTTTGTGCTATTCTTACACTTTGTCTTACTCATCAGCTTTTTTCACCTTTTCAGCAAATCCTAAATTACCATGACTGCACTGTAATAACTGTATGTAAAATAATTTATTTAAGCCCAGAAGCTATGGACTTCTTAGTACTCTGAAGGGCACTTTAAATACTTTTTCTACAACCTTTTGTCCAATGATGGCCTGAACAAAAAATATGATGAGGGAAAGAAACCATTTTTTTTCTTTTGAGGAAGAAATAAGTGGTGTGCAAGAGTTAATGTTCAAAGATGATAAAACTGCAGCTACCTACCCATAAACTAAGAAGAAAAAAAGCTTTTGAGGCAACACATGTCATGTCCAGGGTGACTGTATTCCTTCCTGTTTCTCCAAAAAAGCCAGTTTCTGTGTACACTCCTGGTCTTAGATTGGAGACTTAAAGGATAAGTGACAGTTGGCATATATCTCCAAGGTGCCGCCGTCATACATCTGTACAGCATATCTCCTCCACCCTACACTTTCTGTACTCATTTAATGTTCAATTAGGACAAAGGAGAAAGAACAAATCAAGCCTGACAGCATATTTCAACTTACTGTTGTCAGATGAATATATATATATATATATATATATATATATATATATATATATATATATATATATATGGATTCACTTCATAGGTAGGTACTAGGCTATCTGCCAGAAGGCATTTATAAGCGTAGCCAGAATGTGTTGGCTTTCAGCGCCCCCTTAGATTAGTTCCCTGTGCCTCTGTCTAGCAGAGGCATTGAAGTGATCCCTGGGGTAAACTTTCTGTTTCCCATTCACTCATCAAGGTTTATCTTGAAGAGGGTTAGCGAGGCACTCTGCCTAATGTAGATTGGAATTTTGTTTCAGAGCATGGGAAGTCTCTGGGACAGGAATCTATCTCTCCAGCATGTCTTATTTATTGTTGTGGTGAGGTTTAGATCCCTGGAGCGTGTGGCTCGAGGGGATATGATTTTCTTTAGGTGGAGCATGTCCATCAATTCTGGGTTGGACATGGCCTTGTATGTCAGGCAGAGATCGCCTCTGAGTAGGTGGTATGCAACCGAGTACAGCTGGAGTTTCTTCAGTCGAGCTGCATAGGGCATCTGCTTGAGGCCAGTGATCCTCTTGGTGAGGTACTTCTGTGGTCTTTCCAGTTGTTGCAGGTGTCTTGTAAGGTACATCCCAAATGGGGCATTGTACTCTATGATTGGTACGATGAGTGATGCATAGAGGGGCCCAATGACATCTTTTGATCTGGATGGAAACCCTTTTGTGATTAGGTGGGCCACATAGAAGGATTTTCTAACCACTTTGGTAATGTGATTATCAAAGGAGAGGTTACTATCTACTTAGGTCCCCAGACCCTTTATTACGTCTTCTGTATTTAGGGGGCTACCACCTATGTGGTAATTTGTGGGTACTTTGTTTTTTCCAAACGCGATGACTATGCACTTTTTAGCATTTAGCTTGAGGCCATGGTTTTGACACCAAGTATCTGTCTCAGTGAGATCCTTTTGGAGGATGTCTGTGTCAGCTGGAGAGCCAATTATAGCCCCTAGTTTGCAGTCGTCTGTGAACTTGGTCAGCCATAGTCCTCCTGTGCTTGCCTGTACCTCAGAGAAGTATATGCCGAACAGAAGGGGTCCTAGGACTGAGCCCTGGGGAATGCCACTTGTAACCGGTTTAGAGTCAGACCAAGCTCCTGCAACTCTTACCATATGGGTTCTGTCCGTGAGCCCGTTGGCAACCCATCTCGTGACATAGGGGTTTATGTTCAGGCTGGTGAGCTTATTTATAATACCTGAGTGGGGAATGGTGTCAAAGGCCTTTGCAAGGTCTAGGTAACTTGTGTGGACCATCTTTCCCTCATCTATAGCCTTGGTAACTGTCTCAAAGAAGTCCACTAAGTTTAGGAGGCATGATCTGCCCTTAACAAAGCTGAACTGGGAAGGGTCCAGTATTTGGAGGTTTCCAATGTCTCTGTTAATGAGATCCATGATGATGCACTCCATATCTTTGCAGACCAAGCTAGTCAGGCTTATAGGGCGATAGTTCCCGGGGTCCGTTGTGGCTCCACCTTTGTGGAGTGGAATAACCATTGCTGTGCGCAGCTCTATGGACACTTAGCCTGTGGAGAGGCTGAGTTTAAACAGTGTGTTTAGGTGAGGGGTTAGTTCATCTTTGAGCTCATGTAGGAAGTAGCCTGGGACACCATCTGGTCCCATTGATACTGTATTTTTGGCTTTGGAGAGGGCTGTTTTAACCTGAGTGTCTGTGATTTCAGGGGCACTACATTCTTCTGGTATAGTTATGGGCCCTTTTGGGGGTGAGAGGGGGGTGATGTTTGCACTGAACCTGTCTGCCAGAATGTTGGCTATATCGATCGGTTCAGTGTATTTTGTGCCATTCTGCACTAACTCCGAGCAGATCTGAGAATTGCCACTTAGATTCTTGACATAGCTAAAGAATGCCTTGTGGTTATCTTTGGAGTCCATGGCAATTTTTCTTTTGAAGCTAGCCTTGGATGATTTTATGAGAGAATGTAGTTTCTTGCTGATACTGATCAGGGATGTCTTCCCTTCTTGGGATTTTACTCTTTTCTGTACTAGTTTCCTCCTTCTATTGTATAGCTTGTTTATGGTATGGGTCCACCAGACTGGTTTCCTTTTCTTAGAGGAGTGAGTCTTGGTTTTGTTTGGGATAGCACGATCCATGCATTCTTGTATGTGCCCTTAGAGTGCATTAGTAAAGGATTTTGCAGCTTGGACAGCATTATCCTTTAGCATGGGGGCTTTGAAAATTCACACCTTGATCTTAAGTAACATGAAGTTTGCTTTTGAAAAGATTTTCACGGTGGTTTCTATGACCAGGGGTGATGGCGGAATGTGGATATCCAGAGCGATTAGTTTATGGTCAGATCTAACCAGTGAGGGGTTGACCTCTGGTGTGGAACACTGGTCGCCCATGTTGGTGATGACCAGGTCCAATATGTTGTCACCTCTGGTTGGGGTGTTGACCAGTTGATCCAGGGCGTTTGAGTTTATAAATTCTAGGAAATGTTGGACAATGGAGTTTGTACTTGAGTAGTTCTCCCAGTTAATGTTTGGGTAATTGAAATCACCCAATATCAGGGTGTTTGGTAGGACCTTTATGTTTCTCATTGTTTCCAGGAATGCGGAGAGGGGTCCTGGGACATGGTGGGTGATCTGTAGCAAGCTATAATTTGAATAGCAGTTTTGCCTGTTGTTAGTTGCACGTGGATGATCTCTGAAGCATTGTGCTGTGCCATTAACCTGGAAGTGTGGGTATCCTTGATGAATATGGATACTCCCCGCCTTTTGTATTTCGGTCAAGGTTTTGTGACTGAAATGTATGGTATGAGTTGTAGCCTGGTAGTGCTGGGGTGCTCCCTGGAGCCTGAAACCAGGTTTCTGTTACTGCACATATATTGATTTTTTCCATACTGAAGAGTGCCTCGAGTGCGTGCATTTTGAGGTTTAGACTTCTGGCATTGAGTAGCATTACCATCAGTTTTTTGTTACTTGTGCTATTTACGGTGGTGGGTTTGTCTTTTGAGCCTTGCCTAAAAAAGGCACTGTGGGGGTGGCAAGAGCTTTGGCCAGTATTCGAAAGCCTAAGGGTGACAGGTGTAAGCCATCTCTAGTGAAGCAGCGTGGCTTGTCGAGCATGTCATCCCAGGCTGACAGACACTGGATCCCCTTTGAATGACACCAGAAGCTTAGCCAATTGTTGAAATTGATAATTGTTTCTCTACACCGTGGTATCATTCTTGCTGAGGGCAGGATGCTACTCAGGGTCAGGGTCATACCGGCCTGGGCTACATGATCAGAGAGCTCCTCCATGTCTCTTTTCATGTAGTCCAGGGAGGTATGGCTCAGGTCATTCACACCAACATGAACAATGACAGAGTCATATTTGTACTTGTTCTGGAGTGACCTGAGTGCTTGTGTTATGTGGCGGATCCTGGCACCCGACAGGCAGCTAACAGTAACATTCTGCTTGTTCAGCCTAGTGAGTGGGACGTCAATATGCCTGACTATGGAGTCACCTATTACTAGTGTGTTGGGTATATTATTTTGCCTTAAGGGCTGTGATTGTGTGGCACACTGGTTTTGTGAAGTGTGTATTTCATGGTTTGTGTTGAGGGGGTGGAGGTTGCTTGGATGTCTGCTTTGGAGGTCTATGTTGCTTTTGCAGATTTTTATTTAGAGCCTCAGAGTACGTTTTCATGTATTTATGTGTGTCTTTTGCCAGTGCTGGTTTCATAGGTCTATGTGAGAGAGCTTAGCCTCCAGTTTGGCTGCATAATTGCATCTCTCACGTGTATTAGTGTTCGGTGGAAGGAGGAGAGGGTTGTCTGTGTACATGAGGCAATTGTAACATTGCCTCAAAATGCCCAGATTCACCAGTTGGACCAGAGAGTGCACCTGAAACTGCCCTTTGGACATGCCCAGATAGGTACAGTGAACTGTTTTCCTGACTGGCTGGTAAGGTCGACTAGAGACCCTTGTCCTTCTCTACAGTATAGGGGGGTCTAGTGCTAAGGTATATTAGTGCTTGCTATAAGTTTTGAGCAAGGGCTGGTATGAGAAGTAAATGGTTTGAGTGCTTAAGTTGAAAGTTTGTCTAGTTCCAATGAAAAAAATTGAAGATTAGACTTTGTGCAGATGGGAATAGTTATACCCTAGCTAACCGGCACTGCCTGGCTCACAAAACCGTGCAAAAGCAGGTTTTATAGCAGGGAAATTAAAGAGATAGAAATTAGCTCAAAATGGCCAATAAACTACTAATTTCTATGCTGAAACCACTCCTCCAGGGACAGATAGGCTGCTCAAAGCTCCCTCTCTCACAGTGAACAGAGAAACTTCCTTCTATCTAAGTAAGGTATGGGCAAACATAGAAACTTTTAACACAGCCCTGAATTCAGCACTAACCTGAAAACTGAACTATACTAGCTTAGAAAGGCGGGAAAACAAGTGTATTTTTTGTTTTTTTTTTAGAAAATAAAGCAGATACAATAAAAAAAATTACTTTAAATGCACAGAAATGGCTATCACACTTGCGTGTGTAGCCTGCAACAGTTAAACAGGTAATTTAAACACAAAAACAACTTTGTTAAAGTGCAGGCAGTAAAATAAGTACAATATGTAGCTGAAACAAGCTTTTTAAATCACAGAAACTCTAGAAATTGTCATTTTAGGTGGAATTATCTAAAGGCAGCAAGAAAATGCAGAAAAATGATACTTAATCACTCCAAAGTCTCTCTTTTGTCTCTCTGCTGCTGCTGCTGTAGAACTCTGCAGGGCACCAGGCAGGAGCTTGCTGAGCTGTATTTTAGCACAACAACCTTGCAAATGCGGGTTTTATAGCAGGGAAATGAAAGAGATAGAAATTAGCCCAAAATGGCCAATATACTACTAATTTCTGGGATGAAACCACTCCTCCAGGGACATATAGGCTGCTCAAAGCTCCCTCTCTCACAGTGAACAGAGAAATTTCTTTCTATCCAAGTAAGGGATAGGCAAACACAGAAACTTGTAACACAGCCCTGAATTCAGCACTAACCTGAAAACTGGACTATACTAGCTTAGAAAGGTGGGAAAACAAGTATTTTGTTTGTTTTTTTTTTTCAGAAAATAAAGCAGATACAATCAAAAAAACACTTTAAATGCACATAAATGGCTATCACACTTGAGTGTGTAGCCTACAACAGTTAAACAGGTAATTTAAACACAAAAATGACTCTGTTAAAGTGCACACAGTAAAATAAGTAAAATATGTAGCTGAAACAAGCTTTTTAAATCACAGAAACTCTAGAAAATTGTCGTTTTAAGTGGAATTAGCTAAAGGCAGCAAGAAAATGATACTTAATCTCTCCAAAGTCACTCTTTTGTCTCTCTGTTGTTGTAGAACTCTGCAGGGCACCAGGCAGGAGCTTGCTGATAATCTCAAAATACTGAAGTCTAGAATTTCAGTTTTTCGAGACCATGAAATAAAATCCACACAACACCGAAACACCAAAACTGCGAAGCCTAAAACCGCAAAATTCAAAACACCTAAAATGCAGCACACACCAGGCCACACATATACCACAACACCCACATCACAACATAAACAAACAAAACAGCACACATCCACAAACCTACAACACAAATAAGCGGGGAGGGGCAAGCCCCCTTGCACATCCCTCCACTTATATATACTAACTACAAGATCGCATCAACAGTAAACAAAAGCAAACACACACACACACACACACACACACACACACACACACACACACACACACACACACACACACACACACACACACACACACACACACACACACACACACACACACACACACTCTACATATCAGCACACTCACATACACTCAAACTCCCATCCAAAACCCTTACAAAACACTCAGTTACCTGACATAACACCTAAATCCACATACAGCACTGCACGCCATCCACATACAATCCTGGAAATTACATAGTGTAAAGCCATAACCGCAAATTTGAGATATTCAAATTCACGATTATCCACTTCCGCTATTTTCAAACTTTGACTTTTTAGCCTTGAGATACTGAATTCGACATTTCAGTATTTTGTAGTGCAGCGGTTAGCATTGCCACCCCACAGCAAAGGTTTTCTGGTTCGATTCTCAGCTGGGATACCTTCTGTGCGTAGTCTGCATGTCCTCCCTGTGGTTGCATGGGTTTCCTCTGGGTGCTCCGGTTTCCTCCCACATCCCAAAGACATGCAGTAAGTGGACTGGACACTCTAAACTGGCCCTAGGTGTGAGTGTGTGCATGTTTGTGCCTTCTGTGGAAGGTTAGGCGCCGGGCTGGCAACTCGATACCATAAAACTCCACTGCCAATCATGAGCGGACAGATGATCTGCTGTGGCAAACCCAAACTGGGAAAAAGCCGAAAGAAGAAGAAGAGATTATAAAGTGTTTCCATATATATATATATATATATATATATATATATACAGAGAGAGAGAGGCAGAGGGAGGTGGAAGGGCATACTGCCTTTCTCTACCCTCAGAAGACAGCAACTTGCATATACATTTAATTTGAATTAGTAAGAAACTGAAAATGAAAAATACTCGCATTAATGCATTCCAGCTTTTTGTTCCTAGACAGTACTCTGGCCCTAGACAAGTTATAGAGGCATTCTTTGCACGTTTCTGAGATGTGAGTTTGAGAAAAGTTAAATTATAGTGACCTTCTATGCCCACTGCTGAAGTTTGTGTGGAAAGTTAAAGATAGAATGACCACAGTACCCCAAGCCCCCATACAAACTGCACTGACTTTCTGTGCCCACCTATGAGTGGAATGGTTTGAGACTAGATGGGGCTGATTGCAGAGGCTCCAAGCTCTCTGAAGCTATTTATACAGCCAGGAGTAATGGTCTGCAGAAAGTCTGAGGGTTTAGAGGTTCTGTGATACAGTCATAGCTTCATAGATGTTTACTAGGCTAATGACCACAAGGGCCTTTTTAAGCCTAGCCATACATCCCAAATCTCTGACAAGTTCTAGTACTCTTGATAACTATAAGCAGGGGCTTGGGAGGTGAAACATTTATAGGCTGCCAGTGTCCATTAGAGACATAAATGCTAAGCCAGGGATGAATTTCCTGTTCCCCACCCAATTGTCCAAGTTACACTAGAAATGAGTTAGGGAGGAACTCCGTTTCACATGGATATGTAACCTGTTCTGTAGAAAGGGTAGTCTATGAGATATATATCTGTATCTCCAGCAGGTTCTATTTAAATCACTGGCAAGGTTTAAGTCTTTAGAATTGATAATTCTGGTGCTGTTTGTTTTGTGGATATGCAGGACATCCATCAGAGCAGTGTCTGACAATGTCTTGTATGACAGGCATAGAACTCCCCTCAACAACCTGTAGGAGACAGAATACAAGGTTTGTTCTGCATAGGACATGTTACTAATGCCCTGTATTCTAGGTACATACCAAAGGGGGCACTGTATTCAATGATAAGTCTGATGTATGCCAAATACAATAGAACAATGAGTTCCTTGGACCTAGATGCCATATCTTTGTTTATAAGTTGCACAACATAGAATGATTTCCTGACTACTGTAGACATGTGATGGTGAAAGGCTAGATTGCTGCCTATATGTGTCCCCAAGACCCTGACTACTGGGGCAACTCTTACTTTGGTATTATCATTATAACTGCCAGAGGTGGATGAAATTCTATGTCTTATTTATTTTTTACTTTCCAGTAGGTTAATGTATGTGCCCACCGATACTATATCACACATGCACACACATTGGGAGTGCCCGTGAAAAGTCTAGTCTATCACAAGATACACACACACACATGCAGTACAGACTACTTTCTCAGATTGTGCAGAATGTTTATGATTTTGCCTTATTTTTTTGTTCTTTTCCTCATAAAATGTGTGGATTTCTGATAAAATGATACAAGCTGCACTCACTAGATGATGTTACACATTTGAGATTAAGACTTTCTAGGTTTTAGAACATGCATACTAATACAAATGTTATTCTCTCAACATTGTAAAGATACTAAGTGCAATATTTAAAACGTGTCCTTGTTCTTGGTCCCTTGTCTCCCATTATGTTTTGGTTTTGTCTCTGATTTTTGAGATAGGAGGTTGAAGCATGCACACACATAAATTTAATTACATTCCAGTTTGAAACTCATCCATGTATTTATTAATTTATAAATACACAAAAACTCATAGCTTTCCTGACTTATTGTGAAAACAGAGAGGGTCTTACCTTTCCTTATGTCATAATGAAGCACACATAGTTCTCCCTGCTAAGGTGGCTGAGGTTTTGAGGTTTTCGTTTTAATTCTTGCCTTTAAACTGCTACTGATTTTCCTTTAATTTTTGCCCAGCCATTGTAAAATTTTTAATTTTATGGTAAATCATTGAAGATTAGAGTCATATAATAATCCCATACATGATAGATCCATACTTCTTATTGTCCTTAAAATGTATATGTTGATGCAAAAAATGTTATTCTATTAGCATTTTTTAATGAATTAGAATATTTAAGAAAATGTCCCTGACATTGGGCCTTTGTTCCCCATTACTTTTGGTTTGCTTAAAATTCTTATGTAAAAAGTTAAAAAGTTAGGTGCTGACAGCAGCAAAAAAAAAAAAAAAAAAAAAAAAATACACCTCTGTCAACAAGTAACAGCATAAAGGCTCAATCCCCACCCACTTCTATTAAGAATGAATACCAAGGATAAGATTCACACACAGCCCCTGTATACATTCTTTACATGTTCCACTTTTCTCAGCATTGCTACTTTATGAGTGGCTACACCATCAAGCCCTTCAGTTAATTAGGAATAGCGGAGGCAGGTACAAGTGGGCAGCAGGCATTCATTTTTGGTATTCCTTGTAGATGCTGACATAACTAATGGACAATTATTATCTAGAGATAAAACAGAAGAACTAAAAATGGTTGCTTCAAAAACTGGAGCACTCACTTGTTCTATCAGAAAATCAGATACGGAGGCTGGGGGGGGGGGGGGGTAGAGTTGAATTTGTCTACCAGTAGGTTTGCTAAATCTTCTGCTTTTTTTTTTTTAATTTCTCCAAATCTTTTGGGTTTCTAATACCATGATGGGAATGGACCCCATTCCTAAGTCAAAGTATGATTAAAGTTCATGAAATTACTGTTTCAGTCTTTGATGTCAGCCAGAAGCGGTCTTTGCAGCACCCACAGTGTGCCCAGTAATGACTCCTTCTGCAGTTTGTATGGGGTTACATGTACTGGTACCATATCTAAATATGATTATAGATTCTTCTTTATAAGATCAGCTGCTCCTACTAATATTGGGACTGTCTGGGTATCTTTCTTCCACATTGGTCTTATTTCTGCCTGCAGATCTTGATATTTTATAACTTTGTATCTCTCTGTATGCAACACACTGTAGTCCATGGGTGTGGCAATTTCAATTCGCAATAAACTGTTGGCAAAGCGTAATCCCGTGTGATGTAAGCTTCATCATTTTCTATGATGCTTTGTGGCTCATGTTTCCAATGTTTTTAAGCTACTTCAATACCATAATGTTTGCACAATCCCCAGTGCCTTTCAGTATACAGTCCTTCTGCCATTAGTATGTCTAACCAGCAATGCAGTGTGTGACTGTTTCCAATTCGGTTTTACAAAACCTACAGTTCTCTGTTCCTCCCACATGTTCAATGGACTTTGTAAACCAGCATGTATGCAGCCCACTGTCTTGGGCCGCCAATATTAACCTTTCATTTATTGGTTTGAATTCTCCTCTCCTTAACCATTCCTGCATTCATTCCAGATCAACATGAGTTTCTTCCAGAAGTTTCTATACTTGCAACTATATTTATGTATTTTCCTCATTTTCTGCCTTCTCATCTGGTCCTTCACCTTATATTCTTTTTTTTTTGGCACATTCAGTTGCTGCTTGTTTTTTATCTACTTCTGGTTTGATTTCCATTCCTGCTTGACACCGATAAGCTTCTGCTAGATTAAACAAAAAAGTCATCTTAGATTTATTCTCCTCATGTTTCAAAACTTTCACTGCATTTGGGTCTTGTGAGGTCATTATTTATTTTTTATTTTTATTTATTTTACATTTGTTAACCGGGCTAGTCTAACTGGATATATTTCCATTTTCAGTAGAGGCCCGGGGAGAAAAGCTCCACATAGAGATAAACACAGTTACATAGTATGCAAAAAATGAGCAGAAATAAAATGAGGTGGGAATAGACAAATATACAGTATAACATCATAGGATTCAACATTCTCAAAATAAAAATGGAAACTTATTTCACATTATTTTATATTTAGGTTATAAAAAGAAAGTAAAAAGAAAAGATATTCAAAACGAAAAGAGTGAGTAGATCAGTTAAATTTATAGACTGTCATTAATAAGAAATGAACCAAGGAGGAGAAGGATATTAGAGAGGTAACTTTTATAAAGTGATAGTAGTACAACTAAAAAAAAAAAAAAAAAAAAGGAGAGGAGGAGGGAGGAGGAGAGGAAATTTGTGGGAGTTAGAGTTTGTTAAAGCAAGGACATAACCAGTGATTTTTAAGGTAAATTCTAAGTTTTTGTTTGAACAGAACAGGAGTTGGAATCAAGTAAGTTCAATAGGAAGTTGATTCCAGTGTTTACCAATGGCTAGAGAAAAGGGAGTCACCAGCAAGGTTGTTGGATTTAATTAAAGTTACTAGGAGTTTGCTAGGAGGAAGGAAGAGTTTCAGGTTAGTAAGGGATAAAAAGTTTGGAAAGTGCAGGTGTGTTATTAGGTTGATAGAAAGCTCTTTGGACAAAGGAAAGTTGGGAAAGAAGCAACATATTTTCTACTTCCAAAGTGAGTTTGCTGAAGGTTCAGACAGTGGTGAGTTCTGAACTGATTACCAGTCACAAATCTAGCAATACTATTATATGCACAATTTAGAGAGATGTTTTCTTTCAGGTTAGTGTAAATTGGTGAGGCATAGAGAAGAGTTGAAATAAGGTGAGAGGGGGCAAGAGTAACTTTGGCTGTCGGGTTAAGAATGTTTTAATTTGCAAAAGGAGCCCAATTTTCTGTTTACAGTTTTAATGGTATTATTGATGTGACAATCATAGGTAAGGTTGTTGTCAATCATGACACCTAGCAGTTTGGTAGATCGGCTAGAGAAGCTGATATGAGGGTGCCATTAATAGATAAGATAGAGAAGTCTAATGTGGGGACCTAGTAGTAGGTTTAAAGAGGAGGAGTTTTGTTTTTAGCATTTAAAAGTAGGCGCGTTTTAAGAACCATGCTTCTACTGTGTGGAATACATTTTGAGTAATAGTTTGAAGCTCTGGAATGGTTTTAGCTGAGCAAATAAGTGATCTATCATATTGTATGCATGTAGCTTGGGGAATAGCTACTTGTAGGTCATTTATAAAAAGGGAGAATAGGAGAGGTCCAAGAATAGAGCCTTGAGGGACACCAAGAGAAATTGGGAGAAGAGAGAGTTTTTTTATCCCAGAGTTTATCCCAGAGGACTGCCTGTTTCCTGTTAGTGAGATAGGAAGTAAACCATTGGATAGCCTTTGGTTCTAAAGCAAGAGATTCCAGGATTTTTAAGAGGAGGGGGTGGTTGACCATGTCAAAGGCTTTGGACAGGTCAATAAAGAGTGCTGAAGATAGAATATTATTTTTGTGTTTATGAAGTCAGTAAAGGAAAGGAGAGCAGTGGTAGTACTATGAAAAGGCCTAAAGCCGTGTTGACAGGGAGTTAGAATGTTATTTTTAGTTAAGTAAATTCATTGGTTGGGTAGTGACATTTTTTTCATGATTTTTGCCAGGGGAGACAGGAGTGCTATAGGCCTGTAATTAGAGTTGTGGATATGTGGAGAGTGATTGGAGTCCCACGACTGCAGATTTATACATGCAATCAATTTGAAGGAGGGCCATACCTCCTTCGGAACGGGGAATATATAATCTTGATATGCACTGATTTTTAAAAACCATTTCCTGAGCATGAAGCATCCTTCTTGTTTTCTTATCTAATCTATCCAATACGTTTTGGGGCCAGTTAATCACTCTAAAACTGTAAGTTAGGACAGGAAGAGCAAACTGGCTTATAACTTGAATTTTGTTCCTAGATGTCAACACTACTTTCAGGATTAATTTAAGTCTTCTAAAGTACTCCTTACTAAGTTTTATTCACATTTGTTAATGTTTTATTGTTGATCCTTCATTAATTCAAAGATATTTATACATTCCTTCTTGCTTAAGTTCTTTTATATCACATTCTTGTCTTAAACTGATGTTTTCTGGTGCTGCAGTTTTGCTGCTATAAAGCTTGCTTTTGCAGATTCATCAAGACCAAATTACATTCTTATATCATCAGAAAAAGTTTTGACAACTTGCAGTTGTACTTTCAGTTCCTCTTCTGACGAGCTATACAGTTTTAAATCATTGACAAAGAGAGGATGAGAAGTCTTTACACTTTGTTGTTTTCTAGGAGCCAAATTATAGCCATGGCCTAAGCTGTTAAGTAGACAGCTTAATGGGTTAAGCGCAAGGCAGAACAACAGTGATGACAGAGAGTCACCCTAGAATATCCCCCTTTGAATTTTTATGCCTGGGATAATAATTTGTCCCTTTTCATGGCTTAATTACAAAGTGGTCTGACATTGTTTCATGGTCACTGTAATGTAGTCAATCAGTGTAGGGTGTATCTTATACATTGTTAAGCACTCTTTTATCCATGAATGCAGGATACTATCAAATGCTTTTTTGTAGTCAATCCATGCCTTACTTAGATTCTTCCCTTTTTTACAGTTTTCCACTAAGACATTATTTACCAACAAATGATCCTTTGTTCCATATGACTTTTTTTTACTGTTCATTTGAACTACTGCCATAACTGAGTTTTCTTCTAAATGGCTATAACCTCTGTCAGCATCAATTCCCATGCTTAGTTTATACGTCATTGGAAGGCAAGTTATTGGTCTATAGTTTTTTAGGGTAGTTTGGAGGTTCACTCTTAAGCAGGAGCATTGTTTTTCCTGTTGTTAGCCAGGTTGGTGTCTGTTCAGGGTGCGCATATAAATAGTTCTTACTCATAGCTAAATCTTTGTGCAAAGACATTAATACTTTTAACCAGAAGTTAGGTATTGCATCTAGGCCTGGAGTTTTCCAATTGGAGGCTTTTCTTATCTTTGTTTCAATCTCTCTGGCTGTTACTTCATTCCATTTCATATCCTGTACCTTTAAACTTCTTATTCCTTTTTTTACTTCTTCTATCCATTTAGCATCTTTGTTATGTTCCACAGGATCTTCATAGATACTTCTCCAAAATGTATCTATATCTTCTTCTGGTTCAGTATAGGTTGCTCAATTAACAATGAGATCTACATACAACTGTATACTGCCTCGGAGGTTGCAAACATAGCTAACAAATGCCTTGTGGTTTTCTTTGACCTGGGAGGCCAAATTTATCTCAGATTTGACTTTGGTAGACTTCATTTGTCCACTGAGTTGTTTGTTTAGTTTGATCATCTGTCAGAGGTACAGAGATCAGATTATGGGATTTTTGGGAATAATGATAAAAGAAAGTCAGGGAAAGATGGGAAAACTGTACATGGAGAACTGATGAAATGAAGTCAACAAAGCTACAGCAGCTAGTATACAGGAAGAAGAACTGTGTGCCAACTGATAGACTGGGAACAGTAGAAAATACCAAGCAAGCAAAGGGGACAAGAGAAAGGACCATGACAACTGAACTACTTATGAAGAAATAAAAAAGTTGTTGCACTTATTGGGGGAGGGGGTGGTCTGAATAACCTGGATATTTAATGGGACCCATTTATTTTAGCAATGTCCAAAATGCTGTCACAGAATGCACTTACAGATACATGTGTTGCAAACCACTTGGAAGAGATTGATTTTGAACCTAGTTCTACACACAAGGCTGAAGAAGACAACATTACGTCGTAAGAGTTGTCATTTGAGGAAAAATTACCACCATGATGCAGGTTGCCTGCAAATGCTGCTTTATAATCAAGCCATACAAGTTGGTGAAAAGTCAACTTAAAAATAAGCTTAATTTACTGATAAACAGAGCTAAATTATTCATATGTAAACATGCCACAGTAAAGCACTATCAGATTAGTTGGAAGACTGGCTAAATGAACATAGAGAATAAACTGGGATCTAAACAGTGGTGTAAAGCAAATCAGGAAAAAAAGCAAAAGAAAATAACAGTGTAGATATGATGTGAAGCTAAGAAGAAGTTAAGGAGAAATGTATAACACATAGGACATTAAGCAAGAAAGAGACCTATATTAAATAATAAAGCAAAGGCAAAAAATATCAGAATAGCTAAGGTGTGGACTCAGAAAGCAAGAGCAATTTTTATTTTAATTAAAGAACTGAAAATAAGGGAGGGGGTCTGACTCTTAACAACAAAGATGGCAATTGTCAATGTATCAAGGAAAAAATGAAAGAAAATAACATTATAGTTCTGAAGTAAAGGTATAGTGGAAGATGAACAGAAATGTGTAATACACAGGAAATTAAGCAAGACAGAGATCTGCATCTTGTAAACCACAAAGAGCAAAAATCAGAATAACTAAGTCTTGGACTCAGAAAACAACAGCAGATTTGAATAAGAAATAATGTAATATGTTTTACAGTTATTTTAATTAAAGGTCAGCTAATGCTTAGCAAAGATTTCAATTATCAATGTATGGAGAAGTACAGAATTTCACAAGTCTGTGTGCACAAGAAAGCAGACTATGTATGAGCCAGCTAACTCACAATTCACAAAAAGCATTATCATGCAATCACATCCGAAATGGAAAATACTGGAAAATTAGTGAATATCCTAAGAACAACACCTGTCTTAGAATGGACCAGCAGCAGGAAATGAAACAAAAAATAGTAGCAAATGTCAACACAAAATAATGAAGGAAAAAAAAGTTCTTCTTTTAGCGTATTAGCTGTTATGCGCTCTTCTGCCCAACTAACACACAGCATTGTAGTCATGGCTGAATGGGTAATGTGATGGACTTGAAATTCATTTGGGTTTCCTCTGTACAAGTTTCCCACATTCTGAGGCATATATCTTTGCATCAGACCCTCTTAATAGTTGGGGGTTGATATAATGGTTAATGTGTTTCCCTCACATACATGAGATATAGGGCCTCATTCTCACATCAGCTACAGGAGCTCTGAGTTTAGAACTGTTGTTTGACTGCATTCATTCTGGCTCACTTCCAGAACAGGGTAACAGTTTCAAGTGTTTCAACTGCATCCAGTGGCATCCAGGCTAAGATTACACTATTTTCTAGATTTTCTGCCACTGTATTTGCTTTATATACTGATTGCTACTGATTTACAGCAATTTTAAAGCATTTATTTAATTTTGTGGCAAAAACAGTCACTACTCTCTTTTTTTGGCTTTTCTAGTTCTGTTTGCCTTTAATGTGTCTTGCAGAGGGACAAATTAGACAAGGGATTAGTTGTTTGTTAGCTGTTTATTGTTTGAAATGCACTAGAGAG
This sequence comes from Protopterus annectens, assembly GCF_019279795.1. Classification (NCBI taxonomy): domain Eukaryota; kingdom Metazoa; phylum Chordata; order Ceratodontiformes; family Protopteridae; genus Protopterus; species Protopterus annectens. Next base: position 1,401,759,098 of record NC_056744.1, read on the forward strand.
CTACTTTTGCTGTGCTCTTACATTAGGATATTCCAGGATCATCCATCTTGTGGCAGAAGGTGACTATTAGGTTTCTCTGAGCTGAGGAGCACTCCAGGGAGCTCGATGTGTGGTTGTTTATTGGCTAAAGAGCATAGGAATCAGTTTTTAGACTTTTTCTCTGCTCTGTTTTAATTTCTAGAGCTCAACAACACTTTTCAACTGTTTCAGCTGCATCTAGAGCCATCCATACTGACAAGAATATTTTCTTGTTTTTCTACACTTGCTTTATATAGTGATTGTGACTGCTTTTGAGCATTTTTAAAGCATTTATTTAATTTTGTGGCAAAAATAGTAATTTTCCTTTTCTTTGGCTTTTCTAGTTTTGTTTACCTCATTTGTTGTTTAAACTGCACCAGAGAGCTACCTTTGCTGTGCTCATATATTAAGAAACTCCAGAATCATCCATTTTTTGACAGAAGGTTACCTGGTTTCTCTGAGTTGAGGAGTGCTCCAGGAAGCTTAAAGTGTGGCTAACCTTTGGCTAGAGGGCATAGGAATCAGTTTTCATGCTTTTGTTTTCCTCTGCTATAAATAAGATGAGTTTGCACGGAGCTGTCTACCACTTAGTGGCAGAGTTTAGCAAAGCCCTGCACAACAGCAAATGCATAGACAGTAAAATTTCCCTATAAAGTTAGGATTTGGTCCTATATCTGTTAAACAGTGTGGCACTGTGCAGAATTAAGCATAGTGCAGCTAGTTTGTGCATCAAATAGCACTACTAAATCCTAGCATTATACAACATCCTGCCATTAACCCCAGAAACTACCCTAGGAGATTATTGTTAAACCCAGTCCTTAATCCCAAACAGTCCACCCTATTACAAGAGAGGACAACATGGATATGCAATTTCCTAATGTCGCAGTGGCCAGTCTGGTAGATCGGGGCATCCTAAAGCAATGTATCAATTACCTCATGAATCAAACAGCCAATTAATCATTATAGAAAATAATATAGTATGCAAAGGATGCAAATACACAATTTCTTTGGAGGCAAAAATCTCAATTACAGATGAGGTTGCCAAGAACACCCACATTACATCACAAACACACACACACACACACACACACACACACACACACACACACACACACACACACACACACACACACAGACACATGCACACACAGATTCTCTTAAGCTTTAGTGCTTAAAAGAAACGTTTCCAAATGTCAAAGACCTCCATAGCTGCCTCATTGAATTGCTGCTCTCAACAATCACAAAGCACACACCAAAAGCAACACCAAATATCCCACATAAGCCAAAACCAAATGGTCCCTCAAAAGCAAAACTCATAAGACAAGCATGCACTTACCTAATACTTACCTAATGCTCTTGTCACTGGGGACTCCAACAAGGACAAGAAAAGAAGAAGATAAAGGATGGTTAGGTGCTTGCCTGGAACCAGGATCCACAATATCAAGCCACTCAAGTCACTGCACTACAGGTACCAATGTGATTCTATCATAGTCCATGTGTATGTAAATGACCTGAGACTCACCTCATTAGACATAATGGATCTCTAAGAATATGTGTCACACACAGGTGTGAGCCTTGCACTGAGCAACATTCTGTCTTCACCAAGGATGATGCCTCTTAGAGTCTTTTTTAGGCAATGCCAAAAACATATCGAAAATTATCTAAGCTGCCTTGAGGTATTACTGCTCAATGCTAGGAGCCCCCCCCCCAAAAAAAAACAAACAAAAAAAAAAAAACTCCACACCCTTCAAGCCCTCTTTACTCTGGATAATTTAGGCATCTGTGCAATGACCAAGACTTGGTTTAAAGCCATAGAATGTACTCCAGCAGTGCAAGGCTACAGTGCCTTCACACATTCAGGCCAACAACAACACACACTGGAGCCAAATGTGGAGGTGATTCAGTCTACATTAGCAACAAGCATACTTCCAGGTTGGTTAAACAGGATGACACCATGGAGTTCATTCTTGTGCAACTCATCATAGTCGAGTCAATCTCTATATTGTGGCTAGCTAAAGGTCACCATCTATACCCCTTGAGTCTCAAGACTCTTACCTAAACCTACTAGAGGTTTTCATCATCCAATCAAACACCCTATTCATGGGTGTATTTAACTACCCCACAATAGACTGAGAAATCTATACTGCTTCAAACTCTCAGACACAATGTTTACTGTACTTTATTAACATAAACATCCTTGAACGGATAGTGCACGCTTTGCCATTGAGATTTAACTTACTGGATCTGGTACTCATCAACATGGGAAAGCAAAGCAACCCCTCACCTTCCCATCCCTGTGTCATGTCCTCACTAGTGAGGTTGGATCACAGAGCTGTCTCCCTTGAAGGAAAAATCATCATCATCATCATCATCATCATTATCATCATCAGCCCCCTTGTTCCCATTTTCGACATGGGGTCGGGGTGTTGTGTTAACTGTCACCATCTCTCTTGATTCAATGCCACACTCCTGCATTCTTCATCCCTCATGCCTGTATGTTGCAGATCTTCTATTACACAATCCATGCTCCTCTTTGCTGGATGCCCTCATTTCCTCTTGACTTCATCCTGTCTGTCCCAAATCTTCTTCACCAGATTGTCTTCTGCTTTTCTCCATGTGCCTGAACCGCCGTAATCTGTTCGCTTTAAATTTTTTCTGCAGTTGGACTTTGAAGGAAAAATCTACCTGGCAAACCCAACTAAACCAGTACCACTTGTGAATGAACTATTCTAAGGCAAAACACATCTTATCAAGTCACAGTTTGTCAAAATTCACATGTCCTCATAACATCAAGACAGCTACCTATGCAGAATTATTCACAGTGTTGTTATTCAAACAAAAAGATGTGAATGGTTGTATAGAGTTTGTTGTACCTACCAGAAAACACAGAAACCCAAAACAAACACTGAAAACAAACCCCACTGGTGTAATCCTCACCTAAACATGGTATACAATAATAATAATAATAATAATAATAATAATAATAATCATAGACAAAATCAGGAAGAGCAAACCCCTTAAAGAAAAGTGCTCTCTCATTCAACTAGTCCAAAAAGGCCAACTACAAGGTCAGGATAACCTCAGGCTAAGGACAATAAGAATGCCTTCTTCAGCTATGTCCAGAACCTTAAAGGTGACACACAGCAGTGTGCTGAACTGGAGGTGAGTGGTACTACCATCACCAACCAGGGTGGCATAGCAAATCTACTGGCTGATAAATTCAGCTCAGACTTCACTCTCCACTTCCCCCAGCTCCTCCAGGTGAAATCCACTCCAACATACTTCCCCCATCTATTATCAGGGAGCAGGTAATGGCAGCACTCATTAAAGTCAAGAAGACCACCTCTGTCAGTCCTAACAATATCCCTGTTTGCCTCCTGAACAGTATAAAACATGACCTATCAGGACTACTTGAGATATTCTTCAATTACAGCCTCAAAACAGACCAGTGAATTGCTGGCTGGCTTATATACAGGACCCGGGAAGTAAGGATTGATGAGACCACCTCCACCAAGCGAAAGGTCACCAGTGGAGTACCCCAGAGCTCCATGCTCAGACTGCTCCTGTTTGATATCTACTTCTTGGAAGTCATGGCTAACATTCAAGGATTCTGGCTCACCAAGTCCATGGATGACTGTAAATTGAGAGCTATTATAGATTCCCTCCAAAGACACTAGCATCTTGCAAGAGGGTTTAACACAGACAAATGACTGGTGTCAAAGCTATGGTCTAAATCATAATGCCAAAAATGCATTATAATGCCCTTTTGTAAACTGTCTACCCAAGTTAATTACTCAGTTGATAATACACCCCTAAGAGTCGACCTAGTAGTAAGGGATTTGGGAAAATGTAGACAGCAATCTGGCCTTTAACCAACATATAGCTAAGACAGTAAGAAAATCATTTTATGTCATTCATCTTATAGGAAAGGGTATGGCATCCAGGTCCAAGGAAGTTATAGGATGAATCTACTCAGCCCTAATCAGACTTATCATTTAGTACAATGTCCCTTTTATCATATACCTAACCAGACACTTACAACAGCTGGAAAGACCATAAAGGTTTCTCACCAGGAGAATTTAGAACATAAACTCTCAGTCCAAAACTGATAGCTGAAAAGCACTCTCTCTGTAGTCATTCTCCTACAGGCTGTTGACAAGGTATCTATGCCTGGCTTACAGGGCTTCCTCAGACCCAGGCATGATGGAATTGTTGCACATGTGCAAAACAAACAGTACCAGAAACAGTAGATCCAGAGCTCTAAACTTTGCTTGTAACATAAACAGAACATGCTGGAGAGACTGAAATGAACCTAGTAAAGACCTATGTGCCCCAAAAGATCCTTTTGCTGTGAAATAGTCTCTGCATGCATGAAAAACAGAGTTCATCCCTAACCCTATTGAAACAAAACCTTGACAACTGGATGGGAAATCAAAGGATCATAGGATCATACAAAGTTACTAGGCTAATGGCCCTAGGACCCTTACAAGCCTAGCAAGTTCTGCCCTTATTTCCACGATCAGCACCTATTGCTCCTGTCCAAGAAGACACAGGTGGAACCCCTGGGGTGAATTTATCGTTACTCATCCAGTTGTCCAGATTGTGTTTGAAGATGGCCAATGAGGTGCTCTGTTGGACATGAAGTGGGAGTCTGTTCCAAAGGTGTGATAACCTCTGGGAGACAAATCTGTCCCTCAAGCCAGTTCTATTAATGTCATAAATTTACCCCTGGTCTGAGCCTTATGTCCCCTATGTACAGAGGCCATCAACAAGACAAGTATTAGTCTAATAGTCCCCTCACTGTCCCTTAGTTATCTCCCTACTAACATGGTACTGTAGATCCAAATGGGTTTAAGATGTGCAAGTAGGCTTGTAAGGGCTCTAGTGGTTGTTAGTCTAGGAGCAACCTATAAACCTATGTACCTATATATAGAGAAGACCCAATATAAAGTTCATCTCTGGTTATTAAGATATTAAATGAAATGTCCCACAAAACAAGTGATAATTCATTTTTGCTTCTAGAATGGGATCACACCTCGGAGACTCAAATTAGAATCCTGATGCTCATGGATGAGTGAACAAATGCAGATAAACAGCTTCATGTTGAGTAAATTAGCAGACAGGAATCACTGTAGTCCATGGCAGCATACAGTATCCTATCCTTGTTTAAGGAATAGTGTATCCGAATGCTCTCTACTACTGTGCCTATTAGGTGCTTATTTGCTCAGAAAAGAAGACAGTGTTCTGTAACATGATTGAACTACACACAGTAGTGATACAAGACAGGTTATCCTGGTACATTGTGTTATTCAGTAGCTATGTCCAGCTGGTAAGGCGTACTGTAACATAACATGCTACCTTGTTCCTCTGTTTTGTGGTCTTCTTTCAGGCTTGACTATGACTAATAAAGAAATCATCCTCATTAGGCATGAAAGTGGAACAAGGTCTATTATGTAATCATTACAGTGAAGGGATTTTGTGCTGTTCAAGCTCTCATTACTGGGGGATCAGCAGGGTTATAGTGTGGTGGTGGGGCAGCATTATGTTTGGTAGCCCTAAAGGGGACTCTTGATGGTAGATATTTCTGTTTATTGCAACAGTGGTGTTAGGGGTGACTTTGACACCTGAATTGTACTATAGCTGAATTATATTATATAGCACTATCTGGTAACTAGTATACCAGAATACAGTGGGGTCACTGTACTCGGAAAAGGTGCACCATCTAACGGTATGTCACTGGCCTTTCAAAGTTTATTTACTAGGATTAGATCATACAGTGGTGATGCATCACTGATGAATTGCATATAATAAATGGGTGAGTTAATTTCAGTGGAAAATAGGTGGTAAGGGTACTGTCCTTGTGCAGTGGATTTGGACCATGTACAAACATTTTGTCTCATTGTGCAAAGACTTTTATTAATGACAAAGGGTTTTTATGCACCATTCTATGGCTTACAATCTGCTCCACAGCACAATGTCTTTGAACAAAGCCCATATTTCTTTAACAAGCACTTTTCAAACCACATCATTTTAAAAAGGAAAAGGAAAAAGCATTTTTACAGTTTACCCCTGGTGGTCTTAATAGCAAACTCATGTGGAAATATCTTCTTGATTATTGTCTAATCGTATTGGATTAGTATTACTGAAGTCTAGGTCGGAGGAAATCATAACACTTGCTCATATTAGAATTGATTAAAATGCAGTAATACAATTTAAGGATGCTGGTCATAAACGACTGACTTGAAAGCTGTGAGAATCTGACTTAAGCATGTCGATTTTTTCTGTTTATTGAAGTTTGCTATATATCTTTCATGTATTCTGAGATACAGGAATTGGTAAATCTTTTAAATAAAAAAGTAAAACTGATTTGAAATACTGGAAAATGTCTTATTTTCTCTGTTCTGAATATGATCTAACATCACCAGTAGAGAACTATTTCATGTAGATTTAAAAGCTTCTCTGATCATGATCATATGATTCAGCTATTAAACCAAGGTTTGTCTATAGATGTGCCTTTCCTACAGTCTAAGCTATCGTTTGAAACAGTGCCATGCAACAGATTAATACAGGGAGTAGCAAATCTTAGATTTGAATTCAAGATAATGACCTAGGTAGTAGTGTATAATGACCAAAAGAGATGGTAGTAAAAATGGTGGTGGCAGTGAAAAAAGGTGCATTTCCAGTGAAGGTCTGCAGGAGTCAGGACTTCAATTATCCTACTTTTTTTTTACTTTTTGAACCAAAAAGTGACATTTCAGTAATTCTAGTAGAACATTTATGCCTGTTTGCAGATGACACAAAGATCTGCAAGACTGAACAAATAAGTACAGATGAGCTGACCACAGACTTCATATGATGCACACTTGTTGTAATAAATGCTAGCTTCCAAGTGGTGCAAAGAAATGAAACAAGTCCTGGCATTCAGAAAAAGCCTGAATGCTCATGGTACCTGCCTATAGCAGATAGGTCAACTACTATGATAATGAGAAAATGACATACCAGTTATGACTGCATTGAGAAAGGTGTCATTATGGGCTCATTAACACATCTCTGAATCAGACTTTAGCTAACACTAGTGTTGTCAAACTTTACATCATAGTTTCCATGGTTCCACTCCACACACAAACACACACAAACATGCAAGACAATCACTACACCTTCCATACTCTGCATCTTGGATTTGTGTAGCCCCTTTAAAGGAATGACACATAAATTATTTAATCTTCCCACGGGAGAATAGCACTCAACTTTTTTGATCACAAATGCTGAGCAATGCACAAAATAATTAATGGACGAAGGCTCAAAATCTGGGGCAATGCTAAATTTTATGCTAACTCACTTAAAAACTTAACCGAACAGTTGGATTTCTGTCACTGTTTGTTTTCTGATCAATAATAACTATGTAACTTTAATGGCTAACATTATTGATTGACTGTAACCCTTAGTCATGAATAAATAAATAAATAAATACATCTAAAGGAAATCAAATATGTTTTGAAGGAATGGGCAAAAATATGAGGCAAAATCAGTTGAGAGATATGCCACATGAGATAAAGATACATAACTTGTGCACCTTGAAGAAAGCAACTGAGAAATAATTAATAATAATAATAATAATCCTAAGTATTATTGTTATTATTATTATTATTATTTTGTTTAGAAATCTTAAAACAATGACTCAGTTCAGACAGTCAGCAAAAGAATAAGAGGGGCTATTTCAGCATAATAAGATTTTTTTCATATATAGGACTGAGATATACAGAGTAGCAGTCCACAGACGATGGTGAATTCTAAAATGTTGGCACAAATCAAGCTGGGATTGGGCAGAAACTATACTATCCTGAAGATACATAAAAGGAAATAAATATAGTTCACTTAAAATGGCAGGATATATAGTTAGCAACTCAGTAGGACTGATTCTTATCTCCGTGTAAGTACAGAAGATTAAGGCGGTGGACAGCTTCCTGAATTCCAGGGTTTGATTCCTTAAGCTTCCATTTGCCTACTGAGTGACTTTTGACAAGTAACATAACCAGTCAGTGCTCTGCATCATTTGGGAAATGCAGTTAGACTCCTCACTCGTCTCCTGGACCGCTTGCCCAGCAACACTCACAAAACTATATGCGGTCTGTGGTAATAAATGTATGTCCGTTTATTTCTTTAACGTGCAAAATTTATATTAATCTCCTGTAATGACTTTAGGTTTCTAGGAATTCAGTTGGTTGTCCAAACATGGAAAGATAATAGAGTTTGAAAAGGGTGAAATAACTATAATACTGAAAAAAAGAAAAAAATCTTTCCACTGTACATGCCCCCCTCCCCCCATTTCCATCAGCTAAGGGCAGAAATGCATCATTGTGGTAGTCAGATTTTATGCTCCACCTCTTGAACTGCTTTATGTGCCTATGATGTAGACATCAGTCTTCATGGGAAACAGACAGTGCTGATGCCTCAAATACCCTTTCAAGAAAGAACGTCTTGCATTCATCTGCTTGATTTTGCCCATCTCCTACAGAATACCTCTCAGCTGTCCCAGTTTTGTAGAACCCCCTTGTTCAGTCCTTCATAATATATTTTTGATTTTCTGGTAAATCATTGAAGAATGGTAGACATTAGAGTTTGATGTTTCTTATTGTTCCTAAAGTGCTCACTGAAGCAAAGCCTCTGCTGCCACTAACGTTTTAACTGAATTATATTAATACACTGATTTGTAGTCCTTTGCCTATCCATTACCTTTAGCTTTATGCCTGACTCTTGAACAAACAGGTAGAAAACTGAGTTCCCTAGCTGTTAGTTAGTACAATAATTGCTAGTTACGCTCTGTTAACTAGCTTCATTGATGGTTGCTTTCACTTGCAGAGAGAGAAAATGTTCTAGAATTTCATTCAGGATATGTATTGCTCTAGTTTACTGTTGTCACACAGCTGGGTGGCGAGGGATGGAATTGTTATTGACAACGTCATTCCTTCTTGCTTTCTTGGTTATACTTTGCCTTTTTGATGTCCTACGAGAGTCATGCATTCATTTAAGCTCAGTTAACCACGCTTCATGTTTTCCAGATGAATGCATACATTAAGTCCATCTTGCCCGGT